>NC_072738.1:58986348-59119801 GCF_026930045.1 Uloborus diversus
TGACCAATTAAAATTAGTTCACGTTTCTCAAATATCAAGCACATAGATCGACAATAGCCTGATGTCAGGTTTTCCAAACAAAATTTTAGATTTTAATTCGTAGTTTCGAATTAATTTCTTTTTCATTTCAAACTTATAAAAAAAATTTCCAGCTTGTAAGAATATTTCTTTCAAAAACAGATTTTTGATTCAAAACAGTATTTTTTCAAACTTGTAATATTTTTCTACTTAGAAAATGAAATCAAAAATTTTTGTTTTCTTTAATCATATAAAATGTTTTTAAGAAATAATTTCTCAAACTTGTAATATTTTTCCACTAATTAAAAAAAAATCAATTTTTTTTTCAATCATATAAAAATAAATTTTTAATCTTACAACAATAAATTTTTCCGCAAAAATATTTTTTTCAAATCAAAATAATAATAATAATAATAATATTTTTGTGACATATTATTTTTTTTTTTTCTTTTCAATCTTTTTTTTTTTTTTTTTTTTTTCGCAAAACTATTTTTTTTTTTTCCAAAAATTTTCAAACTTACAAAATAAAATTTTTTCAACTGAATCTTTAAACGAAATGATTTAATTAAATTTAAAACTCAATATCACTTTACTCTTAGTATTAATAACCAATAGCACTTAACCATTTACTCTTTGCACTCTAAGTATTAATTAACACACATGCATTACAAATAATAATAATAATGTTTAAGATACTTACAAATCATCCACTCAAGCTTTCAAATATCCATCTAGCATGTTATTGTTCATTCGTGTGAGGGAACTTGTAATAAAACTTTACTCATCAACCGAAATTATAAGCGAAAATATCACATTTTTAGCACTTAATATAATCCTACAATTAACAAATTGGTTTTAACTTTGAATTTAAGAAAAATAAAAACTATTACACACTTAGTAACATATCTATCGATGTATATTATTTCATGACAAATCACAAATAGGTGAGGATCTTTTATCGATCATGTGACTAACTAAGTTAAGAAAGAGCGTTCTTATCTCATATGAGAATTTATAAGTCTTTAATATTTCTCTTTAATGTAAGTGTATTGATACGTACGAGTTTGTGTATGTGAATATAACTGTGTATTGTTTTCAAACCATTGACATGTTTAAGCTTTACGGTTCTAATTTTGACTTTCCACTTAGCATTAGTCGAAGTCCTTCGCATGTATTAAACTATAGAAATATTACAAAAATTATATTTTCATTCAGTCTTAATTACAAAACCATACAATAAGACGAAGACAACACCGATAGTATAAAGATTACTTACAATAAAGTGCATATAAAAAATATATGTAAGAGTGATTTCAAAGTATAATCCATCAACCATATTCAACAACTCAATCAAAACACAAGTCTCTTTTAAAATGATAAACACAATTTATTCACACACACAGTAAAAGACAATTAAAAAAACTTTCATCTTTAAGTAAAACTCTTCAAAACTTTCAAGCGTATTTTTAACATCGATTGCATCAAATAAATCAGACACATAACATTTTAAACATGGACTATCAACATTCAAAGTAACGAAGTCACGAGTCAAGTTTTCCCAATTAACATTAAAAAGAGCCTGTTCGAAAAAAGTGTCGAACTTTCGAACCCTTGTTAATGATTCACATTCGTGCACTCTCTCTCATGTAAAAAAGGAATCCATTTTTACAATCCACACATTCTTTTTTAGAAAGGTAGTTTATGTTGCATATGAGCTCATCAAATAGTCACTTACGTAGAGAATCAGCCAGTTTACGAACTTCTTGTGATGTATATGTGCTGATTTTATCACATCGACAATCACAGGGATATTTTTTCTCAATTTCCGAAAGGATGTACTCTTTTAGAGTATAAGTCATAAGTTTGTCTTTGACACTACGTGAGATACAAGGGGACGCGTAGCACAATTTGTCAATCTGGCTTTCCAAAAGTAGAACTCTATCAGGCATCAACTGGAACACTTCTCGTTTCAGTTTGAACAATCTTTGCACACTAACACAGATGTTACCATTCGCACTCGACTCTCCTTTTTTATAACAAAAGCGAAATCACGGTCTTCGATTAATTTTTGATTTATATTTTTACGTAGGCTTGAAATAAGTGATCTCCACACATCTGGTTCTAAGGAAATACCATCCTTAGTTGGTCGAAGAATACCATCTTTCCCACACGTATATCTTCTAATATGCACGCATGTACGTTTCCGAAAAGTATTCACCTAAAGTGAAAATACAATCACCCAAGTGTATCATATCATCAGGCTGTGGAGAAGCCTCAGTGTTCATTTTCATGTTCGTTGCATCCCATCTGTTCATCTTCAGGCTTCAAAGTTTCAGAATGATTTTCACCAGCCTTAGTCATTCTTAACTCTCATAGGATTAAGAGTCACAATACTAAAACAACTTCCTATGAACTTAAAAAATAAATCAAACTAGGTTTTAACACTAGCGGGTGAAGAAAAATCCTAAGTACATAGAATAAAATTTCACGACGTCTTTCAAAGCTCAGAATCACTCTGAAAATGATTCTCCAAACATCCACTATAAACCAATGAATATTCACTTTAACCAATGAGAAGTGTACATAAATCTCTTGCTACTGACGTCATAGAATATCACACGAACTTTTGAGCAGAATTGAGTTGTTTTACACAGTATTCAGATTTTTAGAAAATGCCAACACTTTGACTTCCAAATTCATTCTGACCTACTACGAGTAATTTTAAGATGGTAGCAGGTTTTCACATCACACCGAATGTCGATGACGGTTTCGCATCTCGCGCATGACATGGTCAATCACGTGTAATTGATCATGTCAATTTGCATGAGATGTGAAACTGTCATCGACATTCGGTGTGATGTGAAAACCTGCTACCATATTAAAATTACTCGTAGTAGGTCAGGATGAATTTGGAAGTCAAAGTGTTGGCATTTTCTAAAAATCTGAATACTGTGTAAAACAACTCAATTCTGCTCAAAAGTTCGTGTGATATTCTATGACGTCAGTAGCAAGAGATTTATGTACACTTCTCATTGGTTAAAGTGAATATTCATTGGTTTATAGTGGATGTTTGGAGAATCATTTTCAGAGTGATTCTGAGCTTTGAAAGACGTCGTGAAATTTTATTCTATGTACTTAGGATTTTTCTTCACCCGCTAGTGTTAAAACCTAGTTTGATTTATTTTTTAAGTTCATAGGAAGTTGTTTTAGTATTGTGACTCTTAATCCTATGAGAGTTAAGAATGACTAAGGCTGGTGAAAATCATTCTGAAACTTTGAAGCCTGAAGATGAACAGATGGGATGCAACGAACATGAAAATGAACACTGAGGCTTCTCCACAGCCTGATGATATGATACACTTGGGTGATTGTATTTTCACTTTAGGTGAATACTTTTCGGAAACGTACATGCGTGCATATTAGAAGATATACGTGTGGGAAAGATGGTATTCTTCGACCAACTAAGGATGGTATTTCCTTAGAACCAGATGTGTGGAGATCACTTATTTCAAGCCTACGTAAAAATATAAATCAAAAATTAATCGAAGACCGTGATTTCGCTTTTGTTATAAAAAAGGAGAGTCGAGTGCGAATGGTAACATCTGTGTTAGTGTGCAAAGATTGTTCAAACTGAAACGAGAAGTGTTCCAGTTGATGCCTGATAGAGTTCTACTTTTGGAAAGCCAGATTGACAAATTGTGCTACGCGTCCCCTTGTATCTCACGTAGTGTCAAAGACAAACTTATGACTTATACTCTAAAAGAGTACATCCTTTCGGAAATTGAGAAAAAATATCCCTGTGATTGTCGATGTGATAAAATCAGCACATATACATCACAAGAAGTTCGTAAACTGGCTGATTCTCTACGTAAGTGACTATTTGATGAGCTCATATGCAACATAAACTACCTTTCTAAAAAAGAATGTGTGGATTGTAAAAATGGATTCATTTTTTACATGAGAGAGAGTGCACGAATGTGAATCATTAACAAGGGGTCGAAAGTTCGACACTTTTTTCGAACAGGCTCTTTTTAATGTTAATTGGGAAAACTTGACTCGTGACTTCGTTACTTTGAATGTTGATAGTCCATGTTTAAAATGTTATATGTCTGATTTATTTGATGCAATCGATGTTAAAAATACGCTTGAAAGTTTTGAAGAGTTTTACTTAAAGATGAAAGTTTTTTTAATTGTCTTTTACTGTGTGTGTGAATAAATTGTGTTTATCATTTTAAAAGAGACTTGTGTTTTGATTGAGTTGTTGAATATGGTTGATGGATTATACTTTGAAATCACTCTTACATATATTTTTTATATGCACTTTATTGTAAGTAATCTTTATACTATCGGTGTTGTCTTCATCTTATTGTATGGTTTTGTAATTAAGACTGAATGAAAATATAATTTTTGTAATATTTCTATAGTTTAATACATGCGAAGGACTTCGACTAATGCTAAGTGGAAAGTCAAAATTAGAACCGTAAAGCTTAAACATGTCAATGGTTTGAAAACAATACACAGTTATATTCACATACACAAACTCGTACGTATCAATACACTTACATTAAAGAGAAATATTAAAGACTTATAAATTCTCATATGAGATAAGAACGCTCTTTCTTAACTTAGTTAGTCACATGATCGATAAAAGATCCTCACCTATTTGTGATTTGTCATGAAATAATATACATCGATAGATATGTTACTAAGTGTGTAATAGTTTTTATTTTTCTTAAATTCAAAGTTAAAACCAATTTGTTAATTGTAGGATTATATTAAGTGCTAAAAATGTGATATTTTCGCTTATAATTTCGGTTGATGAGTAAAGTTTTATTACAAGTTCCCTCACACGAATGAACAATAACATGCTAGATGGATATTTGAAAGCTTGAGTAGATGATTTGTAAGTATCTTAAACATTATTATTATTATTTGTAATGCATGTGTGTTAATTAATACTTAGAGTGCAAAGAGTAAATGGTTAAGTGCTATTGGTTATTAATACTAAGAGTAAAGTGATATTGAGTTTTAAATTTAATTAAATCATTTCGTTTAAAGATTCAGTTGAAAAAATTTTATTTTGTAAGTTTGAAAATTTTTGGAAAAAAAAATAGTTTTGCGAAAAAAAAAAAAAAAAAAAAAAAGATTGAAAAGAAAAAAAAAATAATATGTCACAAAAATATTATTATTATTATTATTATTTTGATTTGAAAAAAATATTTTTGCGGAAAAATTTATTGTTGTAAGATTAAAAATTTATTTTTATATGATTGAAAAAAAATTGATTTTTTTTTAATTAGTGGAAAAATATTACAAGTTTGAGAAATTATTTCTTAAAAACATTTTATATGATTAAAGAAAACAAAAATTTTTGATTTCATTTTCTAAGTAGAAAAATATTACAAGTTTGAAAAAATACTGTTTTGAATCAAAAATCTGTTTTTGAAAGAAATATTCTTACAAGCTGGAAATTTTTTTTATAAGTTTGAAATGAAAAAGAAATTAATTCGAAACTACGAATTAAAATCTAAAATTTTGTTTGGAAAACCTGACATCAGGCTATTGTCGATCTATGTGCTTGATATTTGAGAAACGTGAACTAATTTTAATTGGTCAGAAACAGTGACATCACTTACAAGACGTACTTGCTAAGGGGTGAATCATACTCGCACGTGGGGTTTGTTATCTGTTATCGGTAAAGGGTAGATAGAAATATTGATAAAGTCATTTCCTCAATTCGCACCGTTGTGTGTGGACCATCCGAAGTGCTGTAGGATTCCGGTAGTTTTTTTTCAACAGCCGAGTTGATTTGCGATTTCACGGCATGCCTTCTGCAAATCGACGATGGGCAAACAGCCGTATGCAGCGATTTCAAATAAAACATGTGTGTAGTTGTAATTTGTGAGATTGAGTTATAATTAACAATCCACTTATTACAATTTCATTCACTGTTTTTAAATAACTTCGCGATAGCTGGTACTTGAGAGATTTCACCCCAAAAAGGTTAGTCTTTTGTACTTAATTTTAGTCAGTATTTAGCTTTAACTTAATTTGTCAAATTTTAGATTAAGTTTCTTAATCTAACGTATAGCTGTCCATTTGAATGTATCGTTCGAAAAGGATAAAGACTAAAATAAATGATATCGATTTTGTTAAAGAAATTAGTTGTTAAAGTAAAATATTATTGGGAAAATGAAATAGTCAAAGTGATTCTAATTCATGAAGGTTGAAAATTTTGTTTTATTCTAACAAGAGTGCTTGTATGAAAAAAAAAAAAATAATAAAGTAAACCACTATGCGATAAAATGACTAAGTTAAATAATAATCAAAAAATAATTAATAGAGTTGATTAAATAAAATCTGATAAATTAAATGAAACTCTTGAAAAGCATATAAAGTGATGAAATGTAACTTGAGTGCGAAATTTGCTTACTGGAAAAAAATTAAATAAGTTGATTTTTTTAAAATCGTGAAAATTTGTTAATGATAAGTGTTAATTACTACTAAGAGTAAATTGATTGCAAGTTTTTAAATTAACTTAGTTGGATGAAAATTGTAGACTTGATAATGTTTCGAAAAATTTGTGTGTTCGATTCCTGTTACTAATTGTGAAAAATTTCTAAGTTTAAAAATAACGGGGAAAAAAAACGATAAAGTAAAAACAAGCAAGAAAATGATTAAGTTAAATACTAAGCGATAAAATGACTAAGTTTAATACTAATCAAAAAATAATTAAATAAAATGTGATAAATTCAATAAAACTCTTGAAAAGCATATGTAGTGATAAAATGTAACTTGAGTGCGAAATTTGCTTACTGGAAAAAAATTAAATAAGTTGATTTTTAAAATCCATGAAAATTTCTTAATGATAAGTGTTTATTAATGCTAAGAGTAAATTGATTCCAAGTTTTGAAATGAATTTCAGTAGAAGTTATTTTTCGGTAAGTCTATTTTTAAAATTTGCTGACATGAAGTTTTGATACTCGACTTATAATTTTAACATTTCTTGGGTACTTCATTGATGTTTAACATTTTTGTGTTATGTGTTTTATTTTACCGTAGGTAAAAATAATTAAATAAAAGTGAAATTTATAAATTGTAATGAAAATTCTGTTAATGAAATTGGTTGGTTGTAAAGTAATATTTTGGAAAAGCTGTAATGAATGATAAATAGTAAAACGCAGTAAGTAAAATAGTAAAGTATGGTAAAGTAAAATAAAATATTCAGAGGGGATTTAATTCATGAAAGTTGAAAATTTTGTTTTATTCCATCAAGAGTGTTTGCATGAAAAAAAAAATAAAGAAAGGAAACTATGATTAACTTAAATATCGATGATAAAAAATAATTATTAGAGTTAATTAAATGAAATGCGATAAATTAAGTGAAACTCATAAAAAGCATATGTAGTGATAAAATATAACTTGAGTGGGAAATTTGGTTACAGTAAAAAATTATTTAAGAAGATAATTTTTAAAATTCATGAAAATATTTGATAGTGATAAGTGTTAATTAATACGAAAAGTAAATTGATTGTAGATTTTGGAAAATTAAATGGATAAATGTATAAAAATAATAACGTATGTGATAATTTAAAATATTAACAATGAAAAAGAATCAAAGACGATTAAATGAATCTAAATCGTAAATGAGTTGCTATTTTAGTAAACTCAAACTAGAGTGAAAAGCATTTTAGTAGGAACATGTTAAAATCTCTTGTGCTAAGAAAAATAAATAACTTTTAAGCATAATTTTGTAACTGGAATAAATGTATGATAAAATGATTAAGTTAAGTATTAATGAAAAAGTAATTATTAGAGTTAATTAAATGGAATGTGATAAATTCAATGAAACTCTTGAAACGTATATGCAGTGTTGGAATGTAACTTGAGTGCGCAATTTGCTTACTGGAAAAAAATTAATTAAGTTGATTTTTTAAAATCTGAGAAAATTTGTTAATGATAAGTGTTAATTACTACTACGAGTAAATTGATTGCAAGTTTGACATGATTGCAAAAATTGAAGACATGATAACGTTTTGAAAAATTTGAAGGTTCGATTCCTGTCACTACTTGTGAAAAATTTCTAAGTTTAAAAATATCGGAAAAAAACGATAAAGTAAAAACAAGCGAGAAAATGATCAAACTCTAAAATATACTAAAAAAAATCGAAATCACGAAAAAATAATTTAAGTCTGAAATGCTTGAAATTAGTTAAAGACTAAAAAGCTAAGAAAATAGTTGAAGACTGAAAATAATTGAAAAACGCTAAAATATTGAAAAAAAAATAATCAAAGTGCTAAATGACAGGAAAAAACGTTAAAGTTCAAAATGTATGAAAGAATATTTAAGTTAATTATTTCTTTGAAAATTTAACAAATAAGAAAAAATATTTTGTTGTAAGAAAGTAAAAAAAAAATTAGTTAAGAAAATTATTTCTTCGAAATTTTTACAAGTTAGAAAAATTATTTGTAAATTTGCCAAAGAAAAAAGAAATTAGTTAAGAAAATTTAACAAGTTAGAAAAAATAAAAATGATAAAGTTTGAAATGCATGAAAAAGAAAATCAAAGTTTAAAATATATTTCAAGTCCACAAAGCATTGAACCAAATCTAAAATTTCGAATGGGTTGTATTTAAATAAATCTTTACTTAAGTGAAAACTTTGTTATTATGAAAAATAATAATAATGACGATAGTTTCAATTATGAGCTGAAATTCAGTTAATGATATGCCATGATTAGTACTAAAGAGTAAATTAACTGATGGTTTTAAAATTAATTTAATTGTAATATTCGTTGTCATGGTACAGATTCACATTAAGACTGAAAGAGTAATGAAAAATATAGCATAGTGGTTAGCATACGTTTTTGCAAACTCAAAGTTTGGGTGTTCGATTCCCGGCACTCTGTAAAATAAAAATAATTAAATTCGCGAAACTTTGGTTGTCTTGACAACCATTCGTCGAAATTATTCAAAGTCCGAAAAAAAAAAGAATCACCGAAAGAATGATAAATATAACAGAGTTGGGATTTATTTTTACAAGTATAATAAATGCATGAAAATAATAAAATGACAGTGTAAACGATTAATAACGCGATTAAAACATAACTCATGAAAATGTATAAATCATATTGAATATTAAAGCTGATTGGTACTATGAAAAAAAAAAAGTTTTGTGAAAAATATTTAAAGTTTGAAAACGCTTGAAAATAATCAAAAGAACGAAAGACGTCGAATTAGTCTAAGACCTGAATGTAAAAAATATTCGAACTCTAAAATGAATAATCAAATTCATGAAAAATAATCCAAGTTCATAAAGCAATGAAATAATCAAATTCGCAAAAAATATTCTAAGTACAAAAACGCGGGAAAATATCTAAAAACGCGCGAAAAACCTTCATAACCTTTCACGGTAAAAACGCGAGCGGAAGCGAGGAAGAGCGAAAACGTAGCCGAGCAAAAGCGAGGAAGAGCGAAAACGAGGAAGGGCGAAATCACGGGAAAAAACCCTCGTCATCTTCTTCAAGATTCAGGCGCAACCCAAGGTCAACCCCAAGGTCGGGAGGAGGTGGAGGGGGGGGGGGGTCGGCAGGGGGTGGGGAGGAAGTGATTCCACTTCACACTTCCTCCTGGCCCAGAACTGTCCTTTTCCCTCTACTCATGGGAACTTAGAGGGGTCTTTACAGGATTTGTTCTACACATGTTCAGGAACTAATATTGAAAAATTCAGCTAATTATAAATTTGTGGCGCATCGACCCTATTTTTGGTCTAAATTTACTGGACTATTTGGTTGTGTATTTATCCATTGAACTCATCAGGTTTTCGACTCCAAAATGTGGCATACATATAATCACTACTTTTACTTACTGCTCTTGCGAAATGAATATCTCTTAGACCAAAACTTCTGAGATAACGATAATCGTCTTCCAAAGATTTTTGAATTAATGTAGGATCATCTCTACTGATGGAAAAATTAGCGCCGTCTTCAGCAAACCTGGAAAAATCATATAAGTTCATAAATAAAAAATACAAAAAGAAATAATATAAAAATCAGTCAATATTTAAAAAAAATGTACAACTCTTTTCATAGACATGTGTTAACATAACAATGTGTTAGGCGTTTTCTAAATTACTCATACTAGTCGACCCGTGCGGAACTTCGCATTCTGCTTCGAATCGTTTCATGTGGCTTTTCACTGTTTAAAAATTTCAAAGAAAGAACATTATGAAGAAGAATCGAAAAAAGTGTAAAGGGATTAAAATAGACGGAAAAAAAGTAAACCGACAAAAGAAGGTATGTAATTTAAAGACATCAGGAACAAAACTTCGTTAAATACAACGTTATGATAATGTAATCAACGCTCACTTTTTGGTTGTGCGTATTTTCAATGCAAACATAAATATTATTAAAAAAGTGACTGAGTAACTTTAGAAAAAGTAGTAATTGTGCATGCGAAAGAACGGATTGTCGCACATACAATCCTGCCTATGTGAGACTCTGACATAGCTATAGTGTGATGCTTTAGTTTTTTGTCCGGAGTCAAAGCTTTCAAAAAAAAAAAAAAAAAAAAACCTTGCAATTAAGAATCAAATTAGCTACAGGTCCCATCAAGTTTTCGTAACAGCAAGGAGCGTTCCCATCTCATTTATTTTATTCCTTCACTTGTGTTGTTATTGTTTTTAAGTGTTCAGGTAATGCGTGATACTTGTCTAATTTCTCGATGCAGATCGCCCGGGCTGGGACCGAACACTTGTTCTTCTGGTTACCAGTCTAACGCTCTGCCGATCGAGCTATTCAGCTTTGTCGGTCACAGCGCAAGTTAAACTTATAAATTTTACTGGTGCTTTAAAACAGGTTCTTTTGACAGGAAATTTTTTTTTTAAGACCGTGGGGTTTTTTTTCGTCATTAGCCTGAACGATAAGCTTTTAAATGAGGGGTAAATCAAAGAAATCGATCAAGAATTGAGGAAGATCTCGCGTAGCGACAAAAAACAGGCTACAGAAATAATATATAAGGATTAGTTTTTTAATGGTAAAAAAAGAAAATGCACAAAAGTGTTTTTTTTTTTTTTTTTTGATACATCGCTCATTTGGAAGAAGAGTGCCACAATACGAATAAAGGAAATTTTACAGGAGAAGCGTTTGAAGTTTAACTCTTCAGGCAATTTGCTGTAAGGGAAGTAAGTTTGCTCGAACAAAAAATCTGTCATTATTTTCCTAATAAGATAACGTCATTTGATGCCCTTTGAGCGGAAAAAAAAGAGAGAATTTAGAATTTCGTATTGTGGTATTCTTCCAAACGAGCGATACATACAACTACAGCAAAAGCACCAGTTTTCGACCTTTGAAGAGCTCGATTGTTGATTTTTGTAAAAGCATAAATTCCATCTATTAGTAAACTGCAAAAACATTGTAAAACTAAATTCATCTTTTCTGATTGTATTCCTCTCAATTGTTCCATAAATAACAAAATTTTTATTTGAGCTATCAAACCATAGTTAATGCGAGTAAATTTTCCAGATCGGCCGTAGAAATCCAGTGCTGTTTTTGCGCCCATGACAATACGTTACTCGCTCAACCTCAGTTTCTTAGAAAAAGGTGTTGTAGAAAATTTCTAAAGGAAAAACTATTGTATGGCTTTGACAGCTTTAAGCGTGACATAATTTCTATCACAAGGAGAAAAAGGAGTTCTAGAAGAAAAAGTTATTCTTTTTTTTTTTTTCACTTTACCTTGACATCGTAAAATGTCCCACCCCTAAACTATGCCGTCATAGGTGGCAGCACGGTGCCTGCAACAGGAGACAGTTGATCAACGAGGATCCAATCAATATTCAGTAAATTATTATTCATTTTCTAAGGTTGAAACTATTTAAGTGTTCACTAACTAAACTACTTAAGTGTTAAGTGTTTTACGTGTTCAGTTCCACCAAAAGTGTTTAATACTTATCGCCTGTGTAAAAAGCGGCTTGCTGCTCGTCGCACCGTTTTATCGCCTTCTATTGTAAAATATACAGCTGTTTTTGAAAATAAATGACTCGATTAGTCAATTCATGGCCCTACTAGATGGCAATGAAACTTTACGGGCCTTGACAATTTCTGTCTTTTCTGTGTTAAACCGATGAAACTATGATCTGCTCTTGAAATTCTCGAAAAATGCGAAACTTCATATGCCGCCCATTTCGACCGCCCAATCCTGTGTATCCACCAATCAATGGCAACGTTAATGGAAAACAGGATTTGCAGTAGCACCTTCTTTGTTTTCATGAGTTTCAGCTATTGTCGCGGCCATGATCAATTTCAACTATGAGCAATCTAATCACGAAAGCATAAAATTCCACCCATACGATTTTTAGCCTATTTCGTAAGTTATCCTTTTTACTTTCTTCTATATGTAATATATAGAAGAAAGTATTGGATTCGTGCAAATTTTCGAATTTCGAATTTTGACGGATTCGAACGTTTTGAGGTGTGCTGAGTCCATTTCGACCATTTTTGGAAAATGTCTGTCTGTCTGTGTGTGTGTGTGTGTGTGTGTGTGTATATATGTGTGTCACGTCTGTGTGTGACCAGTTTTTTGTGGCCGCTCTACAACAAAAACTACCGCATGAAATCGAACGAAATTTAGTACACATATGTGCCCCTATATGAACTTGTGCCCATTAGTTTTTGGCGCGAATTCCTCCAAGGGGGGTGGAGCAATGGGACGTTTTTCGAATTACGCGTGCTTGCTATTCCTCAGGAAGTTACTGGCGGAATCAAACAAAATTTGGTCCATATGTTGGTATTAACAGGAACAGGTGCTGATTCAATTTTGGTGTCAATAACTCAAACGGGGGTTGAGCTGTAGAACGTTTTTTGTCGTCAATTGTGACTGCTGTATCTCAAGAAATAATGAACGGAATGAAAGAAAAATTTATCGGCAAGTAGCCCTTAGTGGGCATAAGAACTGATTTTATTTTTGTGTCAACAGCTAAAAGGGGGGTAGCGCAATCACCCGTTCTTTTTTTCCATTTTGAGTGCCCTATCTCAAGAAGTAATGCTACGTTCTGGTTGAAATTTGGAATATATGTGAATCCATATGTAAACAGGCTTTGGTTCTATTTTGACGCCGATCGCTCCAAGAGGTGTTGATTTTTTTTTTTTTTTTTTTTTTGCGAATAAAAATATTTTTATTAATGCAACAATAAGAAAGATAAATCGTAATAGATTGTCGTCTGCGTATTTCTCGTGATTTTAATTGTATGGAAATGATAGGAAATATTATCTCAATGATTTAAAATTTTGAACTGTTGCCATCTTATATTTGTTAACAAATAAAATATTTGTAATTCATTCAAGCAAGGCTTTTAAAATAACTTTCAATTTTCGCTCTTTGCTTTGCTTTTGCAATAATTCAGACATTGGGATAGTCGTCAAGTTTTTGCATGTGTCATTTTGTTTTTGTTGGGAATATTGCTTCCTCGTCAAGCATGGGGAGGGATCAGAAAAAAAAAAAAAAAGAAAAATATAGAAGAAAGTTTCGTGATGGCCACAACATACTAGTTTTAGTTTAGTTAAGTTTTGAATTACGGTCTCTTTTTTTCTTCCTTGTTTAAAATTTTAAATGCTTAATGCTTCGTCTACTTTCTAGAATTTCTTGGACAAAGCCTATTTTTCCTGCCGGAAGCACTACTCTAATCCCCCCCCCCGAAGTTGCCGCCCAGGGCTAGAACTCCTCGACTTTAGTTGGTCCCTCCTTAATTATTTCAATTTTATTTTTAAAAGCTAGGGGTTGAAATTAACCACCGCTGCACACATAGACAATGAAATTACTTTAAAATTTTTTGTGGTGTACTTTGTAGTTTAAGTATTTTGTAGTTTGTCCTTCGTTTGAAATGAATTTACTTTCCTTCATTTAATGTAAATAATCATTTATTTTTTTTTAATTAAAAAAATGTCAAAGTAACATTTTTTTCTTTTCAGTAGCCAGTGAGTGCAATTTGTTTTCTTTCTCTCTGTCTTTAGATCACAGACAGGGATAAATATCACTTTTAGATTAAGAAGCGACGTAGGATTTTGAAGAATTTCCAGCTCTTTACACTGTAAAAAAATTCCGAAACGTTACTGGTTATTTCCGTGGAACATCTCGGGATTTCACACGTTTTCACCTACTTCCCCGTAAAAACAAGTATCTTCACAAAAAAGTTTCCTGAATCGCTACAAGTTGCACGCGTACAGATTTTTCACTGTTGTGGAAAATATTTTTAGCAACCAGTTTAGTGATTGAATGAACGTGTTTATTAAGTGTAACGGCCTAGGGTTGCTTACGGCCTGTCCAAATTTAACTAAGCTCCAATGCGAGCGTAAAAGTAAATGGATACGCTTGGTTCCTTCTTGCATAGCTTCGACTGCAGTCGCTTTGATTATTATGGAGACTTCTTGGTAAATAAGGAAGCTTCTAATCAATTACTCTAAATCTACTTAATTTTTTTAGAAGGTTCTAGAGATATGAGTTGCTTTACCAGGGAAGATTTTGCACTTCTTCAGAAAGTTTCAATGTTAATTTCAGAAAGGTTACTGACTTTTATCGGAAAACGATCCTGGTTTTTCCAATATGTGTTAGAGGAAGAAATTGGGCACATCAGCTGCCTATTATTTTCCAGGAACGTTTCTGAATCGTTTTTACAGTGTATGAACGGTAATAAAGCCCTTGTAATGCAGATGTTTATGATAAAATAAACTGAATTCATAGCTGCATCGCCCAGTCCTAATGCAAAGAGTGGACGTACTCGATTGTGGTCAAGTATTTAACTTTTTTTCCAAATTGAAGAAACTGTTTAGTCATTTATTAAGCTAAAGTTGAAAATCATACTGGTAGCTTCAACCCTTGGTTTGAATGAGCAGTAACATGAATCAAAATATTGTTTTCAGAATTTTTTGGTAAATAGTAGATTCGAAATTATATTCTTCAAGTTTAAATATTAGTTTTTTCGATTTACAAGAGTAAAACCCTTATTTTTCGGTGTCAGGGTTTTTAGTTATTATGTTTACTCAATAGAGAGCGCAACTCTGTCCGTTCTCGAAAGCAAGGACTACCAATCAGGACAGATTACATTTCCAAAAGGGGCGATAGGTTGTGGATGGGCACTTTCCGCTCGCACTCGCTATCTCTGTCTTTTTAGACGCTACATTGGAAGAATTGTTGAACACGTTATTTTGAATCACTTACTTCCGGGTTTCCCCTCCCTACTTTAATAAAATCAGAGCAGACCTGACGCATGCGCAGATTGGCGCTAAGTCTCAGCTGAGGAAAACTAACAGTAAAAACAAATTTTCTCTATAAACAGCAGCATCATCCATTGAGAAATTAGATCCCTAGATTGATAAATCATATGCAATACTAGAACTAATAATTTTTTAACAATCAAGTTTGCTTATTGCTTGAAGTCAGATCTATTTGTTTTGTGAATAGAGTCACGTGAATAAGAGCAAATGCGCGAATAATGGCTGCTCGTTCAAATTATTTTCAAGTTTATTTACCATTTTATTGACCTTTGCATAAAACACGGTAGACCAGTGGTTCTCACCCCGGAGTTAGGTCAAGTTTAGGTCCTCAATTTGTCAAGTTGATAAAAAGTTGCCCCTACAGACCCACACATCACAGATGAAATTTTTTCTGAATCAAAAAATATTTAGATGTCCCGCACAAGGCCTAAAAAATTTATAATTTCCTTCAAAAAATCAATTTTTTATAAATTTGTTTTTTGAATAACAGAAAAAATGTCAAACCTTTTTCAAGTTGAAAAATGTCCACAGCAAAGTCGGAGAAAAAAGTGAGGGGAAAAAACTATCATAAACAATTTATACGTATCCCTCATTTATTCTAAACTTCCGTGATTTTCACACACACACACACACACACACACACACACACACACACACACACACACAAAAAAAAAAAAAAAAAAAACCGAGCTGATGTGTGCATCACATGACTTCCTTTTACTCCAATTTAATGTCATTTTCCCATTATTGGTAATTTTAATGTGATTCAATAGTTAACTCTCTAAATATCACCAACAGTGGCCAAATTAAAACCAGATTTTTAAAAAAAAAATCGCCAAATTTGTCGCCAAGTTGGCGGCAAAACTTGGCGACCAAAAGACTGGCGATATTTCGCCAGGTGTCCGTCAAATTATAACACCACTTGAGTTTACATCGAAATTAACAATGGTTTCCCCCCAAAAAAGGGCAGAAGACCTCTTTAGAAACACGCGAATGCAACTAAAAGAGGAGGTGCACAATTAGACTCCACTAGGAGTCTACATACCAAATTTCAACTTTCTAGAACATACCGTTCTTGAGTTATGCGACATACATACGCACATTCATACATACGTACACACAGATGTCACGAGAAAACTCGTTGTAACTAACTCGGGAATCGTCAAAATGGATATTTCGCGTGTCTATACGTTCTTAGGCACTTATCCACGTGTGGTCGAGTCGAAAGAAAAAACTCAACATTCATTCGGGGGTGAGCAAAGGAAATTAAGGTCGAGTTTTGAATGAAATTTTTTTTTGCGAATACAATACTTCCTTTTTTGTAAAAGGAAGTAAAAAGTGCATTTTATAAGGCCATATAGCTTGGTTAGAAATAGGGTTTCTGATCCCGATCCCGAATCCTGCTGGATCCCACATGATATTTTACGGGATTAATCCTGCGGAATTGAGAGCAAAATCTCGCAAGATTTCCGTTTCAAACGTTTGCCAAATTTGCGACCCATAAAATCAATAGTTTCTCAAGCGTCATTTAAGACAGTGAGAAGCAAAGGGATGTAAGTGGACATTTTCAAGTTTTGAGTAAAACGACTATAAAGATAACTTCCTAGGTAGGCTTTCATTGAATTTTTTTTTTTCGAAATCATGCTGTACAGCAGCAACTACCAGGACTACTAGTACTATTTCTTGCTCCAAGACAGAGGAAGGGTCCACCACTCATTTGCGCTGGTTATCTCCAAATTTTTAATTTTGCCATTTACATCCCTTTGCTTCTCACTGCCTCATTTGAAGTTTGAATTACCTTCATCGTATTTCTGCAAGAGCAAGAAAAACTTTGTGTCTCATATGATGAACTTTGGAAATAAATTTGTATTCTCATTGGAGGTTTCAGTTTCATACGTTTAGCAATTAAGAAAATGCGTCAAAATTACAAACGTTTTCAAAAACCATCACAAAAATTTAAAAACCAGAAATTGGCACTTTAGAAAAAAATTGAGAAAGTGCAGTACAGATTGCAAAACCCGCTGTAGTAACCGGAATGCAAATGTTGTAACTCTTCAGTAAGTTTAAGGAAAACACTCAAAACCGTTAAATTACTAAAAGTGCAGAATATTTTTTCTGCGAAGAAGAAAGCAATAAAAAAAACCTAACATTATTTATACAATCTAACCTGCAGAAGGTGCCTTCCGATGTCTTTGTCACCGTGAAGTTGATATAATAAATGTGGGTGTTACCTTGGAAAAATTATGTTGGATGAATTAGCTGACTAATCCGCAATATTCAGCAAAGAGGCAACAGAAACTTGAATGAACACACGATGACTCGCAGTACGTTAAGCGGCTCAAGTTTTTGAATGTCTCTTGTAAGTGAGAGGTAAAATTAGCGAAATTAGGTAAAAACTTTTTCTGAGACTGTGATTTGGTGAAACTAATTAGCGCTCCCTGCTGCAATGAATTAAATACACTGATACAATGACCAACGTTAATGTAGTTAAATTGGATACAGCGGTACGCAAAACAGACATCGTATTTGTCCGAAATTTGAAGCTCTTGAGCAAAAGTCAAGCATGACTCCCATTAGAAAAATATTAGAAAAATTGTTAAAAGGTCGTGAGGTTTTTGGAGATCTTTTGCTAAATGTCCACAAGCATTTAAACTCTGTAAAACTAAATGCTGTGGATCCATAGCTCGCGTTTTCAGCAGTCGCGTCATTTTTTAGGAAAAAATCCCTTCTCATCCCATGCGAAGCGAAAGGGCAGTTTTGTGTACCAAACGATAGTTGCTTATTATTAGTGACTTCGCAGTACACTGTTAAAAATTTCACTGAGAAAACGGTTAAATAACAGTTTATTTAATTGTCATTTTACCGTATTCAGCAAAACTCAGCATCCCTGTTGAAAAACAGTAGTATGGAAAAAGCTTGATATTATATAATATTACAAATAATATTCTACACATGTTTTGGTGTTTGGTTTTTTATACTTGATTCTTGCAATAACATACTCCTACTCGAATTTAATAAAATGAAAACGATGTTCGCAGGATTATTTTATAATCTTTAATTTATCTTTCAAACTTCACAAAACTAATGTAACAATGTAATCAGAAAATATATTTAAAGTATTTTTATCTGTAAAACATAAATAGATGTATCAAAAATTCTTCATTAACAAAAAAGTTTTTAAATTATCATTTGCAAAAAATGTTTTTAATGCTAACACATTTATATTGAAAATTCTAACTTGAACTTTTAAAAAACCCTTATTTTTGAGCCTTATGCGGCAAACTAAATGCCGCATGAGAGCAAAACCTTTTTTTTTTGATGATAATTCCCGGATATATTACTCATAATTTTCAACTTAAAAAAAAAATTAACATTTTTTCTGTAATTAAAAAAAATAGATAAACATTGTTTTTTTTTTTTTTTGAAGAAAATCATAAATTTTTTTAGGCCTCTTGCGGGACACTAATATTTTTTGATTCGGATAAAATTTTTAATGTAAGATGTAGGTCGGTAGGGGCAACTTTTTATCAATTTGACAAATTGAATTTCGAAAAAAAGTTTTTTCCGATACACCCTACCCGGGTGCGCAGCTTCTCGGAGGGAGAAGGGAGGGAGGTGTAGAAGAATTTCTAGGGATCGTGAATGTATAAAATAAAATAAAGTACAAAAGCGAAACTAGGTAACTTCTCAATTTTTGGGCTTACGTGTAAATATTTTCGACACTGTCCCTTTATTTATTCATTTTTGGAGGTTTTTAGTGCAGTTTTAACCCATTTATCTCTGTGAATCTGGATTTTCAGAATCAGCATACATAAAGTCAAAATATCACAGAAAATTGGGCATTGAAAGCACGGGTGTCGGCTGAATAACAAGCCGAAGGGTGCACCCGCATGTAAATCAAAAAAGAAAGTAAATAAACGTTTTTTAAAATTTATTTTTTCATTACAATTTTAACTTACTTTTATTTTTTAAGTATTTTTTAACGGTTTATGTATTTTTTAAAAATTTATTTTAATGTTTAAAAAAATTTTCTTTTTATTTATTAATTCATCTTTCTTAAAGCTTTTTAATTTATTTTTATATCTTAGAACACAATATATTTGTCCTTTGCTTAAAATAAATTTAATTTCATTAATTTCAAAATAATAATTAGCTTTAAAAATTAATTTAATAATAATGTAAAAGAAATATTAAGTTAATTTTATTTCATTTTTAAAAGCCGGGGAATGAAAATAGACCTCCTTGAAGAGCCGCTCACAGTGGCGGCTCGTGGGAGGGACAGAGGGGGCCCGGGCCCTCTCACGTATTTGAGAAAATAATTTATATCTTTTTATTTATCCCCCCCCCCTTGTTTTGTGCGTACCTGCTTGAAATTTAAAAAAAAATGGATTGTGCCATAATCTCCTGCGTATAATCTGCTAAAAGAGTTTTTTTTTAAATAATGAGGTGCGGATTATCTGTGTTTCCCCCCCCCCCCCTCAACACCAACGCATTGAACCTCAATATTTGCCTTAGACCGTTGATCTAAGACATTTGCATCAGGGTTCGCAGAGACAGTTATCCTGCCTGTATGTTGTTTATTTTACATACTTGAATGCTCTTCTGACGCGATTCAGACTATATAAAATAAACAGCATAGAATTAAAAAAAAAAAAAAAAAAAAAAGCCTTCATTTGCACAAGATTTGACCGTTTGTTCCTTTTTCTTTCTTGACTCTTTGCCTTCAAGTAATTAGAGTACTATAATGACAATTTAGAGAGGAAATCATAAATTTTTTAGACTACTTTTTTTAGTTTTGAATAGGGTCAGGTGGGGTAAAATGGGTAGTGGGGTAAAATGGGTAGTCAAAATATATAGTTTTAAAAACAAATTATTTTAAGTTAAATTTGCATTTTTTTGAGTGGGACATAATACTTGGCTGTTCTGAATTCTATTTCACAAAATATATTTTTTCAATTGATTATTTTTTAGTGAGAGGTAACACTTTAAATTGAAGTTGATAAATTCAAGCCGCATGTTGTCTGCTTAAACTTCTATCTCCAGCTCCTGATTTTTGAGAAATTTTTATTACTGTGTCATAATATCTTTAGTTGGACATTTTTGTTGCTGTTTCAACTTACAGGGAAGAAAAAAAAAATTTTTTCTATTTTTAATCTAATATTTTGAAAATGAGGTAAAATGGGTATATGGTTAGGCTTATCATTCCAGCAAGTTGTTTTAAATGATTCGGCATATTTTCCTTTAAATGAATATTAATTCATTTGTGGTTAATTTAAAATGATTGAAACATAAAAGTATGCAATGCCATGACATTAAAAAATAAACTTCGCTCCATCATAATAAATAATAAGAAGCCAATGGTATACTTATTCTAGAGTTTGTGTGCACTTGCGCACAAAATCACAATTTCCTCAGAATATGCTGGGCCCAGCCTGTTGCTGGCCGTCACATTTATATTTGATTGCAATCAGATGCTACCAATTTCTCTAATGTACCTTTAAATACTCGGAACACATCCTCATTTCAACCCGAAAAGTATGTGTCACAAAGCAAGATTTCGTCACCTTATAAAGATTTGAAAAGAACAATATTGTCAGCAATTTTAACAAGTGCTTCAGATTTGACAACTAGCTGCATGAGTTATTTAAAACAACATAAATGTATGCTGGCAAATACAGGAAATATTGATAAAGATGTTTTAGAAAGGCTAAGAGTTGAAAGTGAAAAAAAAAAATGAATTTAAAAAACAAGAAAATAAAAAATAGTGGAAAAAGAAAGTTTCCATTCAGAGAAAGTATCTGGAATAGAAACTGCTAAAAATATGCTTATGAAGCAAAATTTAACCACAGGTGCCTGGGTATAAATATTATGCTTAGAGGAAACAAGCAAGAAAGAATTTATTGGCAAATACATAGCTGATGAGAGAAATAGTATGAGACGAAATTTTTTTTTAAAAATCCGAGTCCGAGATGGGGGATTTTTTTTATTTTTTCTGATGTAGACGATATGGATTTCATTGAAAAACATCAAACAATGAAAAAAATTAATGAGCCACAATTTAACAATAGAGGCCATTACTTTTTTTTATAAGAATGACAGGTATGGATATCATGCATTGAAAGAAACCTTATTAATATTTTGTCAAATTTACTGTTTGCAGTATTTTTTAAAATTAAACAGTTAAATTTTGTTAACTGACTCTTAAGTCTGTATTATCACACTGTATTGAACAAATAGTATGCTTTTTATCACTTCTTAGAGTTCAATACCCATTTACCCCACCGGCTACCCATTTTTACCTGCGTGGGGTAAAATGGGTATAGAAAACATATAGTCATAAACACTCCTCTCAAAAATAAATTTGTATCAAATTATGTGCGAAAATCATTTAATTCTACTCTCAACACATGTAATGTATACATAAAACAAAAAAAAAAAAAAAAAATTAGAAACAAAACATTTTGACAAAAATATTCGAGTCAAAATCCAAAAGTAGGCTATTTTATACCCATTTTACCCCACCTGACCCTATACCAAAAAGTTATTACTTCATCACGTTCTTAATTTAGTTGCTAAACTTGTATGTTAAATAGGGCAGAAGAGATTTTAATTCGAAAAAAATAATAATGTTAGGGTATATCTCAATTTCATTTAAAAAGAAATCTTTGAATTAAAAATGTTCAATAGTTATAGCTAATTGGTCAGCTAGTCCCCCCCCCCCCCTTGCCCCCACCCAAAAACATTACGGAACATCTCAACTCAACTTTCATTTGAAGATCTTCAATTTCGAAAAATTTCCAGGGAAAGTCTCCGATTACTTTACAACATCGCTTAAAATTGCGTTCGAAAATCGCTTAAAATTGCGTTTTTAACACGCTTTTATTAGCTTCACCTGTATGTATGTATGTATGTATCTTGTAACGGAATTTTGCAGTTCAAATTTCGCCCACTTCCTGCGATCGGATTCTTTTGAAATTTGGCACGCGACCTAAGACCCGATGACAACGCAATATTCTATAATCAAATTAATTAATTAACTCTTTTAATTGCTAGTTTCCTCCAATTTTAATCAATATTTTGGCACAAATCCAACAATGTTAAAAAGGAAAAATTAAAAAAATACATTAAAAAATGCTCCCAAAAATTATTTAAAAATATCTGCAAAAACCTTTAATTTTTCTGCATCAGACAAAATTTGTTTCAATGTTTCAAGGTAATTAGAACATGAAATATAATTGTTTTTAACTAATATCATGCCAAAATTTAGGTGAGCCTTCAATTGGAAATTCTTTGCTGATCAGACCATTGTTGAACAAAACTTTTATTCAAATGCATCTCAAATTTTCAAAGTAATGTAGATATGATTTCCGCACACATACATCGATGACTGAGATGGATTAGCTGGATTAGACAATTACTCCACAGGGCAATTTATCAGCGAAGTTGAATGTTTTTAGAGCTTGGCTATTACACTTTAAGAAAGGTACAGTTGTTCTTTTTGGAGTTCGAGAGACCACGTTTCGAATGCCACCCGAGACCTTTAGTCGCTTTTTTTGGGCAAATTTCATGAATATAAAAGATTTTGAACAATGTTGAAATGGATATTTTTTCTTAAAATAAGTTAAACTAAAAAGGAGAAAATAAAATAATAGTTTAAAAAACTAAAAAAACACGCTTTCGTAGCAAAATGAACTAAAAAGTGAAAAATAATCTATGGATGATAGTAGTTGACCAATCACTTAATTTTAATGTGATACAAAAAAGCGTGGGGGACTTCTTATCAGTTGTCTTGAATTTCTTCCATTTGTTGTCCATGCAAAAATGTAAATAGACAGCACCCCACGGTTTTTTGTATTACATTAAAATTAAGTGATTGGTCAACTACTATCATCCATAGATTATTTTTCACTTTTTAGTTCATTTTGCTACGAAAGCGTGTTTTTTAAATTTTTTAAAACTATCATTGTAGCTTTAATTTCGAAAGATTGCTGTCTCTTATGTTACCAAATATGGTCCTACAATTGCGTTTTTTTAAGACTTCATTTTCAGAAAATGTTCGGGCAAGCTTCCTTTAGTATCATCAAAAAATAGGTTTTTTAAACAGTCACTTATGAAAAATTTAGGTGGAATAGTCTCTGAACTCCTCCTCATAATATCATAGAATATTGTACTTAAGCTTTTAGAACTTCAGTTTTGAAAAAAAAAAAATCCATTGGAGTGTTCTAGAACCTCTTCCCGTAAAAATTTTCAAAGTTTGTCTACAAATCCGTTTTTGGAACTGCAATTTCAAAAAATTGGAGTGGGGAGGAGGAATTGATTTCTATTTATTTTTCAAAAAAGAGGGGAGGAAAAAAAGATCGAGGAGAGTCCCGGAACTTCATCCCTTACCCTAACGTCAAATATATGGCCTAAAACCGTGTTTTAAGGCTTCAACTTCCCGCGGAGTCCCCTGTACCGTTCTTTCCACATACATCACCAAAGACTATCTAAAATAGCATTTTTTAAACTACAAGTTTCAAAATTGAGAGATTTGATGATGAGTAAATCAAATCATCAAACTGATGAGATTTTCTTACTATGCCCCCCTCTCCGCCCCACCTTAAAAATTATTTTCTATTTGCACCACTGTTGTGTGTTGTGTTGTATGTACGTGTGTGCATATATCGTTACAAGATTGATTTTTTTATTCAAAAAATGTCTTCTCATTGTTACACAGAAATTATTACTTGTTTTAAATTACTGCTACTGCTCATGTAGTTTTAAAGAAAATGTGACAAGTTATCAATACTTTGAAGAAGATAAAAAGAGTACGTTTTTTTTTCTTTCTATGTCTGCATAAAAATTCTGAATCTCGCTCATGTTCGCCGGATTCATATGCTAAAAGGTGCACCCTCATGTAAATCACTAAGGCTTTTTTTTCACTATGTTTTTTAATTTATTTTAGTTTTTTTTTTTTTTAATTTAGCTTATCTATTTTTATTTCATTTATTTTAAAGTGAATATTGAGATGTGTTTTCATCTTTGTTAAAGTTAATTAATTTATAATTTTTACATATTCTTCTGATCACAATATTTTTGCCCTTTTGTAAGTTGGTCTTGTTTAAAATAAAATAAATTTTACTCATTCGAAGAAATTAGTTATTAAAAGATTAAAAATAACATTACTATTAAAAATATTAGATTAATATTGCTTTTTAAAATTTATTTTGAAAAGCCAGGGTGTGAAAGGGTCTCCCTTGCAGTCCCTTACCAGTGCTGCAAGGGAGACGTACTGCAGCGCCGGAAAGCGTACTGGACATAAACGTGAGATTAATAATTTTCGTGATATATTTTGTAGCTTTTCCCTATCTGATTATCTAATTTTTTTTTTGAGTCAGGGGGAGAAAGTGCACCATTCCACCGGCAATCATGGACATAAACATGAGGTTAATATCTTTCGTGATTTACTTTTAATTTTATTAATTTAACACAAAAAAAAATTTAAGAAAATTTTAATCTTAAAAAAAAATGTTTAAAATTTTTTTTCCTCAAAAACCGGGGGGGGGGATGGGGGGGGGCGAGTGTACCCATCATCTGGCCCCCTCACTTGTTCAAGACGTGATAGCCGCCACTGGCCGCTCATGAACATAAACGTAAGAGTGATGTTTTTTCGTGATATATTTTTTAGTTTTATAAAAGTATTTCGTACTTTATCTTTAATTTATTGTTTTACTTCTAAATGCCAAGGAGTGTGAGAATGAACCCCTTTATCAGCGCTCGTGGACATATAACCGAGAGTATTAATATTTAGGGTTCCCCCAAAGCCAAGGGGTTCTCCCTTCCGACGTTTATCCCCACAACTTGCTGTTATTGGTTGACGATTACTAATTGTTAAGTGAAGGTGATAAAGCGTCATGTTTATTTAGGATACATACTGTTTATGGGATGTTTTATGTCGCTAACTTCTGGAGGCGAGCGCTGGTGCTCTTACCCAATTACTCAAAAGGATATGTGAAGCGAACATTATGATAAATCAACATTAAGATTGTCCTCTTTAGATTAAAATGGATTAAGAATTGAGGCAGTTCCATGTACACAAACGTTATTCGCAGAAGAAAACGAGCTGATATGTGCATCACATGACCTCATTTTACTCCAACTTAATGTCATTTTCTCCTTATTGGCAATTTTAATGTGATTCAATAGTTTGCTCTCTAAATATCACCAACAGTGGCCGATGAAAACCCAAATTAAAAAAAAAAAAAGAGCCAAATTTGTTGTTAAATTGGCGACAAAACTGGGCGACCAAAAGACTGGCGATATTTCGCCAAGTGTCCGTCAAGTTATAACACCACTTGAGTTTACATCGAAATTAACAATGATTTCCCCACAAAAACCTGCAAAAGACCTCTTTAGAAACACTCGAATGCAACCAAAAGGAGAGGTGCACAACTAGACCACATCAGAGTCAACGTACCAAATTTCAACTTTCTAGGACATACCATTCTTGAGTTATGCGACATACATACGCACATCCACACATACGTATGTACAGATGTCACGAGAAAACTCGTTGTAATTAACTCGGGAATCGTCAAAATGGATATTTCGCGTGTCTATACGTTCTTAGGCACTTATCCACGCGTGGTCGAGACAAAGAAAAAACTCAACATTCATTTGGGGGTGAGCAAAATGGAAATTAAGGTCGATTTTTGAGTGAAAATTTTTTTCGCGAATACAATACTTCCTTTTTTGTAAAAGGAAGTAATGAATTCTGACATTTTGAATTCAAATAATGTGTTTCGCAATCAGGACATCAGGCGACTAGGACTCGACCGATGCATCGGCCTGGCCGATGCATCGGCGCCGATGTTTCAACAATTTAGCCATCGGCATCGGCGGCCGATGCTAACTTGCAGGAAACATCGGCCCATCGGCCTTAAAATACATTGAAAAGCCGATGGAATTGGCCGATGTTTTTGGAAAAAAAAAAAAAGTACCTTTGCTGTTTTACTTTTTAATACAAAGTAAAGAGAGTTATTGTTTTCATATAAAATTGTTTACTTAATTTTCAGTATGAATTTCTATATTAGTCACCCCTGAAAGAGTTTTTAATACTGCATTCAGGTACCAAACAAATTAATTATTGCGTTGTTTCTTGCAGCTGGATGTACGTATATATCTCTCATAAGTCATAACTCAAAGATGGTAAGCTGTAGAAGGTTCAATTTTCACATGTGGGGTGTGCGTACGTTCCAGTTGCGCACTTCCTTTTTTGTTTTCGATCGGGTGTTCTAAAAAGCCGGTTTACTCATTTTTTGTAGCTATCCTTATATATTATTTCTGTAGCCTGTTTTTGGTTTCTACGCCAGATTTTCCTCAATTCTTGATCGATTTCTTTGATTTACGCCTTATTTTAAAGCTTATGGTGCTGGCTACTGACGAAAAATAGACCCACGGTCTAAAAATTGTTTTTTTCAGTCGAAAAACCTGTTTTAAAGAACCAGAATGAGGTTTTCGGTTAAACTTATAACTTTAATTTGCGCTATGACCGACAGAGCTGAATAGCTTGATCGGCAGAGCGTTCTCTTCGTAACCAGGAGAATGCGTGTTCGGGCCCACGTCCGGACAATCTGCATCAAAAAAATTAGAAAAATGTCGCGCAGTATATGAACAATGAATAACAAATATGAGGGAATACAAGAGGTAGAAACGCTCTTAGCTGATATGAAAACTTGATGCAACGCGGAGCTAAATTGACACTCAATTGTAAGTTTTTTTTTTTTTTAAGCTTTGGCTCCAGGAAGAAAATTACAGCATAATGTAAGCGAAAATATAAGTTTTAAGATTTCAGACTACATTGGAATTGTTTTTTGTTCAGTAAAATATAATAAATCGTATGTTGAAATATAGATTCTTCTAATGAGTTTTTGACTCTTTGTACAAATAAAAAAAATACTACCTCAATTTAAAGGGTAATATATACATTTTTCTTCTTTTTGCAAAAAAACAAATAGCGTATCACATTTTTACGGCATTTGAAAAGCTACGCTTGAAAAAGAACTTAGTTCAAATTATTTTGTATTTTAACCGTGCTGTTAAATGATGAACACGTGCTGCCATCTAAGTCATAACGGTTCAAACAGCCTGCGATAACAAATTGTAAAAATTTTCAAAAATAAAAACACTTCTCGGCAGGAAAAAAAATTTAAAATTACCTGTGTGTTTTTTTTTTTTTTTCTTTTTTTGCGGTAGAGCGTTCGGCTATAAACTGTCTGAACTTCGGGCCAGTTCGGGCTGTCCGACATAATAGCAAATTTACATTAATATTACGCATTACATGTACTCATAACATACAACAGATAACACACGTAATAAAATAAATGCAGTGGGAATGCTATTTGGTGTTTCGACTCCTTTATGCAGGCTGCAGCTATCATTCAGATAAGTTGACTGCTAATCGAAGGGTGTTCGTCCCTTTTTTTTAAGCTTTGACTCCGTCCAGACCACTGAGCATAATGTAAGCATAAAAAAAGTATTAGATATACCTCAAGGGAATCCTTTTTGTGCAGAAAAACATTTTCATTGTATGCTGAAATGTAGATTTTTCTAATAGCAGTGTTCGAACTTTTGTATAAATGAAAAAATACGACGCCAAATTAAATTTACGAGTTTCAACCAGTAAATCTTTAATTATTTATTCGAATTCGATATAAAACATTAAAATTATTATCAACTTCATTAGTAAGAAATCATTTTCTTATCCTCCGCTTTCGGCTGAAAAAAAAAAAAAAAACATTTTTTGCCTACGTTTCAAAAATTACACTTAAAAAACGGACTCAGTTCAACTGGTTTTGGTTTTGAATTTTAAGTGTTCGATTAAAAGAAAAACAAGTACGGGCTTTTAAGCCGTACAGGTTGAAGAAGCTTGCTATGGGAAATTGTTAAATATTCAAAAATAAAAACGCTTATTTTTTCAACCGAATTTATTACTTCTCTAGAATGTTTGTTTCAACCGCTACGTGAGATCTTCCTCATTCTTTAATCAAATTCCATGTTTTACGAATAATTTTAAATCGTATCGTGCTGGCTAATGACAAAACATAGACGCATGATCTTATTATATTTTTTTCGGCGAAAAACTTTTTTACTGTGTTTTATTACGCATTCCTTCAATGAATAGCTTTCGAAAAGGAAGGCACAGTTGCTAGGTTTGTTGGAGCGTCGTACTGTTAATCAGAATGGCGTCAGTTCGAATCCGTGACACTAAATATCTCTTTAATGTTTCTTTTTTTTTTCCGTCAGATGCTCACATGGGCGGACTGTATTTGCCACAACCTGTTTTTTCACATGCAAAATTACAGATTTTTCACGTGTCACTCAGCCACACTTTTAATGATATTTATATTTGCATTGAAAATACGTACAACCAAAAGGGGAGCGATGATCAAATTATCACAACGTTGTATTTAACGAGGTTTTGTTACTGATGTCTTCAAATTACATGCCTTCTCTTGTGCGCTTACTTTTTTCCGTTTACTTTTTTCGGTTTTTCTTCATAATATTCTTTCTTTGAAATTTTTAAAGAGCGAAATGTCTTATGAAACGATTCGAAGTACAGTGCGGAGTTCCGCACGGGTCGACTAGTTAATTACTTATTTCAATGCAAAACTAATCTAGCGTCTCAGACTGATAATCATGTAGTGATATATTGCCGAATTGGAGATCATGGAAACAAATATGAGATGGCGAAACCGGTTTCCGTGTCATTTTGGTAGATTCCTGTTGAATCGACGGTAATTTTTAATTTTTCAATACTTGTAATATGAATCACAGTAATGCAGTCTTTTCTGTATCGCTTCGGCGGAGTTAGAAGTTTAGGGCCCGACGAAATACATTTTGGGGCCCTATTTCTCTATCACAGAAGTTGTAAAACATTTATCATAAGCATTTTTGTAACTCCTACGGTGCCCCTATGGTTATGGGGCAACATTTGCTATGTTTTAAACCCGTCACTGCACGTCAAAACAAACTCGGGTGCAAGTTTTAAAAGGTTTTTTCTGATCCATGTTTATGACTATTTTGAACTCTATTTTTTACGACTATTTTTTGAATTTCCGAGAACACTTGCGTGCCCCTCCTCCCACCCCCTCAATTTCTGTAATTAAACTCTAGTTATACTTCTGAACTCTTTAAATTAACACCAACATAATTTAATGTTTTTTAACTATTTTTAGTGTACCTAAATCTATACATTATTACAATATTACTGAAATCTTAGTTATATGTTCAATTAAAAAAACAAACAAACAAACAAACCAATTGGTTATTAAACAGCCTCTTTGTTTTTCGTCCTTTTTTTTTTTGGCTGTTCTTTCTCTTTCATCATACAGCAGTCAAAAAAAGGAGAAGCATAACTACACCCTATACATATTGTACGTAGTACGATCCAAAAGTTCGGGGACAAGCTGTATAGAACCTTACCCAGAATAATTCACATTACCGAAACACATCCACCTTTTAAAGGTCACCTTGAGGGACTATGTACTTCTGCCAGTGATCATATAACTTTTGGAGACACTCCTGAAAGCCATTTTTCGCAACCTTCTGTGATGAAGCTTTATCTTCTCCTGACGGAAAAAGGCGGTGCCTATACAAATGTTTTTATGCTGGGAACAGGTAAAAGTCACTCGGAGCTAAGTCCGACGAAACGTTAAGTTATTTGTTTGTCATACCAGAGTATTGACCAATCGAACCGTGCATCCTCAACATGAAAGTCGCCTTCTTCCCCACGATGAAGTTAAAGCAGCAGCGCTAGAGGCCTTACAGGAGGTTGCATAAAATGTCTTCCAGGAGTGCTTCTAAAAGCTATACGAACGTTGGCAGAAGTGCATAGTCGTCCGAGGTGCCCATTTTGTAGATAGATGTGCTTCGGTAATGTGAACTATTCAGGGTAATGTTTTATACAACTTGTCTTCGAACTTTTAGATCATACTACGTACGTATGTGTTTTCAACTTAATATTTCATAACGTTTTTGAGTGACGCAAGTTTACACGCATGATGTCATCACAAGAGAATTTGCGATAACTAACTGAGGAAGCGTTCAAAATGGATATTTCGGTCACCTATATGTTCTTAAGTACATATGCACATGTACAAATGTGCCGGAAAACTTGTGAAATTTAAATTTGGTGATCGTAAAATAGAAATTTAGGTCGAAATCTGATTTTTTTTTTTTTTGTGATTATACGATTCCTTATTCGTAGAAAGAAAGTAAAATAAAATGAATCAACGATCCTTTAAATCCCTGATAATCTTATCAATTTATTTCTGTTTGATTTTTTTTTTTTTGCCATCGGCCGACGGCATCGGCCATCGGCCATCGGCAATCGGCCATTTGGAGGAAAACAATCGGCCATCGGCCGTCTTTGAACAATCGGCCAACAATCGGCATCGGCCCATCGGTAAAAAAATGCCATCGGTCGAGCCCTACAGGCGACAGGATGCTACTCATTGGGGTTACTGATTCTATTCACCAAATATCCTAAATAAACAAACAAACCACTGACGTAGACCGGAAGTAGCGAGTCTTATTTCCGGTTAAGCGCCAATCTCCATTGCTAGAGATAGGTGTTCATAGCGAAAGCGATTTTGTTGTGCTTCTTTAAAAAGCAGAATAATGTCTTCTGCGTATTTCAATGCATTAAATAAGAAAGACAAACTTAGTTATTGTTAAAAATTATCTTTCAATGGCTGTGACCTTACCGATCCTTTAGTAGATGGATGGCGAATCTATTGCTAACGATTGATGTTTACAGTGTTCAGGCAATTTTGTTTTCTTTCAGTTCTAGGTAGAATCATGTCTTTTGCGTATTTTAATGCATGAAATGAGTATAATAGGCTTTGCTATTCTCAAAAATTGTCGATCAACGGATCTGATTTTCCTGATCCTTTAAATACAGAAATAAGAAAAAAAAAAAAAAAAACGAGTCTTCCTTTGTCGATCATTACCGCGATTTCAATGATAAGCATTTATGAATACCTCCTAAACAGAAATAAAGTTGATACAAAGTCTGCTTTCAAGAATCACAAATCTACTGGATTGCAAGTACGTTGTGAATTGTACTTCCTATTCTTAAGTTGAAGCTATTTTTTCAAAGATGGAAGCTTTTCTGCACTGTGTTCACACAGAATAGCTATGACAGGGAGTTTTGGTGTCATATTCAATCAATTCTCCTGTTGTAGCTTTTCAGTTCACACACACTTATTACAGTTGCTACCTAATTTTCAGGTTTGATATTTAATATATTTTATTACATATTTGTTCATCACTTTTTTTTTTTTTTTTTGTTTAATCAACTTGCTTCTGTAGCAAGATTGATAGGCATAAAATTGAAAGATAACAAAATTTAAATTTAATCTCCGAGTGCTTTCTCCTGCGTTAAAATTGCTTTGAATGTAATACCAATAGCTGTACTATGATACTATACTATAACTTTAATTAATGTGTTTGTTGACCGATTGTCGAATATCTAAATTTGTTTACAATTAGAGCGCCTAATATTAAAGTACCGTCAATAACTCGAAGTCCCGAGAGACGGGCTAAACGGTTCGAGTTATTGATAGTTCGAGCTATGGGAAGTTTTTTTCTCATGAGGTAATCAATAGTAGTTCTTTATTTTAATCACACAAATCAAACTGTTTGAAACCCGTCAAAACACTGGAAACTTTCAGCTTTGCAGGAAGCAAATAAAAAATTGTTCAGGTTGAGTTTTTCTAATAAATCAATTTAATATAGATCAATATAGATCTTCACACATTACAGTAAAAATACAAAGCTGATGAAATTAAGGTGAATGTTTCCAGCTCGTAAATACCTCGCACAAAGTGTGTTTACTACATAATATTCATTAAGATTCAATCCTTTCGCTTTAAAGCATTGGCTTTGATTCGACGATCAGGACCTTTAGAAATTTGAACATCTTTATTTCTGACATCTTATTTGCTCCTGTCCTCATGCTGTACCCGAAAGCAGAACAACATCCCCTCTTTTTACGAAAATTTTGTGCCTTTGAAATTCATGATTAATTTAAAAAATTCAATCAAATTACAGATACGTAAACAGAGCAATTCGTCGTAAGAAGCAATACAAATAAGACTTCCGCCGGAAGTTTTGAGTGACCCCGTGCAGCCCTGCCACCTAGTGTTCAAAAGAGTAAGCGTGGCTTGGAATTCGGTGAATAAACGGCTCCTGCTCCCCCAAGCTGCGCCTCCTCCTGAGCGGTTAGTGTGTAGGTGCAGGCGCACGCGTGTGTGTAAGGGCGTGTGTATGAAGTTGAGTGTGTGTAGGACATAAACGCCACCGCCCAGGAGAAGTGGATTCCGGTGGATAGTGTTGCTGGTGGAGTCCCTGGACTAGAGGAGGATCTAGGGGCCGTGGGACGGTGTTGCTGCAGAGGCCCCGGGTCCAATCTGACAAAGGAACCAAACGTCAAGGATGGTCAAGAGAAAGCAATAAGAAACCATAATTGCTCGAAAAAAAAAAAAAAAAAAAGACACCACACCCACATATTTCAATTTAAAATAATGATTAGAATAATAGAAATGTAATCACATTTTTTTTAATGTTCTTTTTTATTTTTATCTGTAATATTTATCGTTTATTAAAGTGCCAAAGTGCATCTCGGTTTATTCATTAAACAAAATATATTCGTTTCTTCACTCTTGAGTGTATCAGGCATAAAACAAGAATAATTCAATTTCCTCAATCAAATTGTTAGTTTATCTCTATTCTGTTATATTGCCTGAATATTAAATCTATAAATTTATGCGATTTTTGAATTCGATTTTCTTCTGCTTGTCATGTGTCATAATAATAAAGAACTCTAAATGAAACTTTAAGTGTTGAATGATTCCAAATTGGAAAAAAATCTCCTCTTTTACTGAAGCTGCATTGCAAGAATGTAGTTCCAAAACATGTATTTTGAAATTAAACCGCTTCGTACTTTTAACCCGTAACAGGGGAGGTGAAAAAATAAGACGTAACAGGGGGCGTGATGTCTCAGACACCGCTCTACTTTCAATTTTTTTAAAAATCGTGTAACTAAGATACATTCCTGTAAATTCCTTTAAATACTCTTTGCACTTTTGTTAGCACGGGGAAAAAATATTTTTAATTTTGAACTGAAATATACCCATTCCGAGGAAATTTAACAAATGCTTAAAGATTTTTCGAGATAAATCATATGCTGCATAAATAATTTATTATTCGTAATAAAAATTAATCTATTATCAGTTAAAAAATTTATTTTAGTTTTTTAATATATACAGGACATTTTAATACCAAAAAATTGATTATATCACATTACGGGAAAATTTTGACACCTCTTTAACTATTAGTATTTCACGTCGTATTTCCAGGAATAATTCAGCCTTATTGGCCTTAGAACATCATTGCGTAACTTTTGCAAACATTTCAAACAATTCTCAATCTCATCTAGAATATTTTGCATTTCTTCCGCATAACGCGCTTAAGATAAATGAACCTATATCCGCGGTTGTAACGTTAAGACCCATGTTTACTACTGCCGAAAATTGTAACGCTGAAGGGGAAGAACGGTCTCACAGACCGCTTCTAAAGAATACAATGAAATTTAAAGCAAATGCACTTGCCAAAACATCCTGATGAGCAAGGAGCTGTTCAAGGTCACAAAACAAAAAGCTATTGAGAAAAACCAGTCAATCGGGCTGAAAATAAAATAGGGGTGGTTGGATGAACTTTTGAGCGGTCTGTGAGACCGCACCTCCCCTGTTGAGGGTTAACCAATTTAAAACAAATTCTAAAGAGAAGAAAAATAATTCTCACCTGATGATCGGATGTTTACCGGCTTCAACCGACACAGCCCCAGTCATGATGCTCGACAGCGGACATGCCTCAAAGTGTATGTTCTTCTGGAGGCATTCCTCATATATTTTCATATCTTCAAATACCCTGTAACCGTGTCCGATCCTTTCAGCAAACATCTGCTTAACTACCATTTCGACTTCGGAGGCGGGGCCATTTTCACCCGCATGCGCAGTACGGTGAATGCCAAGTGATGCCGCTTTCTGAAGAGAAATATTTTAAGACCTAAATCAAGCGTCAAGACAACGCACAGTGTATGACTTTGGTCAAAAATCAACCAAAACAGCGCGTTTTGAGATAACAACCTCTACCTTGGCTCAAAATGCTGCCAACTTCTTTAAATTTCTAGCTTCGGTACGACTATTCCGAATTTTCTCAAGTTCTTAAATCCGACAGAGCTCAGAATAGACTCAGATCACGAATTTGAAAACGAAAATGTGGGACTATATTTTTTACTTTGATGCAAGAGATCACTGCAAAGTGAAAATCCAGAACGTCGTATAAAACACAACGTTTGGTATAAATTAATTTACGCGTTTCTAATGGCCCAGCAGCGACTAAAATTTGTTTTTTCAGGAGATTTCTCAATTTTTATTCTGAAGGTATTCATATATCAAGATTAAAATATGGCCACAGTTTTTGTTTTCAAAATTGTGACCTGGGTCCGTTCTGAACACTGCGGTATTTGGGGAGTTGAAAAATTCGCAATTGTAGCACCGATACCAAAACGTTGAGAAGTTGTGCTGCATTTTGAGCCAAGGTAAAGGATGCTATTCAAAAAAGCGAACTTTTGATCAAAATGCTACCTGTTGTGACGAATACGATTCTTCTATAGGTCAAAAAACATGAATAATTCACTTTTCTGTTTATGACGATTGTGCAAAGGTCTCTACAGCAGAGGGCGCCCCCTCCCCATTTGGCCAAGGGCGCACCCCTCCTCTTAAATGTCACTAAGATCCCCCTCCCAGAGCAAGAGCCCCAATCAAAAAAAGTGAGAAAATTCCCTTAACGCCCCCCCCCCCCAAATTTCAATGGCGCAGACCTGTGCCATGATCCCCCCCCCCCTAGGTGGCCAACCCTGTCTATGGTTTTAGATGATTCAAATCTGCTGTAAAAGATCCAGCCAATAACAATCCAGTAGAAATCATATGAGTTCGTTTAATTTAAGACTCTCAAACACGTGGTTCAACACTTTACAAAGCTCTTCGATAAATTTTATAATCTGTGTTATGGCAGATTTGTGGCAAGAATACAAAATTTTAGAGCATGAAGAATACTATTACGGACTAGAAAGTCGCCCGTCAAGGTATGACGAGTGAAAATTGCTTCTGCATTTGAACGAAGCCATTGCCTGTTTGGTAGGGTTGGGCGATATACCGATATACCTTCATATATCGATATATATCTACTACCGCGATAACGATATTTAGATTTCCATCTGTCCGATATATCGTTTGAAAAGGAAAATACGGGACTTAATTACGGAGAAGTTAAAATAATGACACAAAAATACATAACTTTTCATAGCTCTGTGTGTTGGGTGAGTACTTGAAATTTCAAGATATTATCTGCATTCTTCAAACAGTTATTTAATATTTAATTTTTAATTTTTAATTTTATTAAATTTCTGATATAGCCCAGTCCTACTGTTTGGTGATACATATTTTGATAGTTGAAATGGTAACCCTAACTCCAGTAGACTAACCCTGAACTCCAGTTGGTTGCGCTCATTGTTGCCCATTTTTTCGTTTCTTCATTCCCCTGAAATGACACAGTCTTAAAGTTGCCGGATCGAGTTCAGCCTTCTCACAATAAAAACTTTCCCTGCATGTTGAACATTACCATTTTATCAAATTTTAATGCCGTGTTTCATCGTTGAAACACTCGGGTTACTCTATTACCGGCTATTATTTATATGAGGATGTTTTTATGTTGCCTATCGTACCGCAAAGTTACGCCGATAATGGGAAACGGAAATAATACTAAGTAAACCTGATCGCTAAAAATTTATTTTAAATTAAATTTGTTATAAAATCCAGAAATAGTCAGACGGTTGATTTTGCTTAGTTATATGCTTAATAGTGGTTATTTCGGCCAATGCACATCGTAAATCGAGCTCCAAGTTTATTATCTTTTTCTATCAAACACTAATGATTATTGATTAGGTAGTCAGATTTGACGTCCATAGTTTTAAAAATTTTGTTTTCTGATTGAACAATAACCTAATCCTGGTACTTATGTTTACTCTTCGGAAAATACCACTTTAAATCAAAGTCCTGCATCCGTGACTGGATGCGCGTTTAATAGAATTCTGCAAGTGTTCCCAAACTTTTCCTATTTAACGCACCCTTTGAAGAGTTAGGTTTTTGTCACGGCATCCTTGTCTTTCTCTATTGTGTTATATATTGATACTGTGCCCACTTCGTGGCACCGCTCGTCTCGCCCTATGGCACCTATGCTTTGGGAACCCCTGGGACATTTACTACTTAAACGAGCATTTCCTACACTGTAAAAACGATTCAGAAACGTTCCTGGAAAATTAGGGGCAGCTGATGTATCCAATTTCTACATGTAACTTATCTTGCAAAAACCAGGAACGTTTCTCGCTAAAATTCAGTAACCTTCCTGAAGCTATCCCGCGGAAACCTCCTTAAACATTCAAAACTCTTGTCGTTTAAAGCCAATCGTATCTGTGGAGAATAAGAGTAAAGTTAGGAAGATGTAATATAATAGCTCGGCACCTTCCTGATCAATCAAAGAAGTTCCAAAAGCAACATTGCTAACACGACCAAAGCTACGACAGAATTGCAAGTATGTATCAAGAATTGCAATCTCCTTTCTCTTCCCTTTGGAAGCTTACGCAGTCTGGACGGGCCGTAACCGAACTAAAGTCGATACACTTCATCAATACGTTTAGTTAATCTTTAAACTGGGAGCTAAAAGTATTTTTCACAACAGTAAAACGTCAGCATTCTTGAAATTTGTAGCAATTCAGGAAACTTTTTGACTATGATGCTTGATTTTTCCAGAAAGTGGATAAAAACCATTGAAATCTCGAAACGTAACACGGAAATACTCAGTAACGTTTCGGAATTTTTTTACGGTGTACTTACCTGAAAGACCGCGATGTCTAATTCAGTAGTTTCCGGATTAGCTTCTTCATCGCCACAGATGTCTATTCCAACAACCCCTTCTTCTCTGAATTCATAGCACAATTTCAGGACTTCTTCGGACCAATCTATAATAAGCGAAAAATACAATACAAAGAATAACTATAAAACAGTATTAATTAATAGCTCATGGATTATTTAAACCAGTGATTCTCAACCTGGTGGTCAACTGATCACTACTGGGTAGTGAGCAATCTTCATGTGGACCACGAACAGATAGCAACAGAGTGAATTGTATCATTTTTTATAGTTGTTATTAAATTTTTTAAAGAAAACTTTGAATTCTATTATAATAGAATTATTGTGAAAATTATATTTCTGTTGAATGTGGTCCGCATAGGATTCGGAAGGGTACCAAGTGGTCCTCAGAAGTAAAAAAGTTGAGAACCACTGGTTTGAATGATCCAAAAAACTAATTGAAAGGAAGTTGAAGAGTGTATAAGGAATGACATGATTTCGAACAGTAACGGTTTTGATGAAAACATTAAATGGTAAAAATATTCAAGTGGTACTAAAGGTTCATTCGCGATATTATAAAATATTCCATATTCCCGCCTTCAGAAACACGTATAACGTCAATACGATAGCAAAATACAAGTTTCTCCAAGGTAAGGGCATTGACAAATGTATAAGTACTTTTTTTATAGATTGGTACAAATGTACCAATCCATAAGCAAGCAAAATATAGAACACTAAGAATAACAACTAAGCAATAACAATAGCATTAAGAGGGCCTCCTATCATTTGAAATGATCCATAAAACTAAACCAGAGTTAAAGTATGAATTGAGTGTATCATCTAGTGACCCGATTTTGAACAGTAACACTTTTGATGAAAATATTAGGATAAAAATCTCACGCAGAACTTAAGTTTCATTAGTGGTATTATCTAAGGGTTGGACGTTGGACAGATAAAAAGGGGACGGGTTGAATAAAAAAGACTGATTTCCCTAAAATCAAATGGAAGTAATAACATAGCTTTAATCTTTTCAACAGCAGTCTATATCCACTGACGTAGAAAGGTCATTGTGTGAGTGTGTGTGTGGATTCTTGAGGAAGTTCAGCAGTTTCCTTTACGTCATTGTCCGAATGGAAGTGCTTTTTCTGTAATTATCTCTTTAGTGTTTTAAAAAAGACGAGGTAGCAAGGTGACAAATCTGGACTGCCCGGAGGGGTTGCAAACTGTTTTCAACTGATTATGTTTCAACTGGTGTCCACGTTATTTGCTTGGCTGGTTCTTAATATAGTTTTTAATTGATATCTCCGCTAATTATTATCGGAGGATTATGCTAAATATCCAAACATAAAGACGGGAAAATTACGAATCTATCGATACCTGGTTCGATGGTGAGTTCACTGGCGTTCGGGAGAAGTAACTCGGACATAGATACATAGATAGAGATACGCTCAGTTTTTAATTATATAAGATCTAATCCGAATTTCTTGGTTTCCAATCTTGATGACTTCTGCAAATCTTACCTGGTTTCCCACGCACGCAGCACAAAATGCTTCGAATATGGACACCGAAATCCTTAGACCCGCGATCCAGTCCTTTGCTCACTGCTTTCACGACATCTTTTGGCGTGACTGAGCCAGAGCTGAAGAGATGGGGCATGTAACGTGGTTCTGCATACAGAATTTTATCCTTAGCGGCGTCTTCACAGAATTCATACGCAACACGCTCGATAGCTTGTAAATCCCCGCTGAAATTAAAGCACAAAAACGGATTAGTGTTGAAAAGCTGCGACTACTTGTAAAACGTTTCCAAAGAAATTGCAAATACAGTTGATAGAGATTTTATGGTGCAAAGAAAAACAAGTTGTTGGATAAATTAATTATACTGCCGTGGGCAGGTAAAGGGCAGTAACTGCAAATTTTTCATTTTATTGCATTTTTGTCATCTATTATACGTTAGCCTTATTGTACAGTCATAGAAAAAAAAAACGAAACACTTTTAATTATTCGGCTATTACAAATGCTAGAAAGGAAAGAAAGGTGTCATCCGACTTGGTTTAAAGTCTTCTTTAAAACTACGTAGGTAAAATTTTGATAAGGGACCATATACAACGCAAAATGAGCACCAACTCTTGATTTTCAAAAGGGAACCCCTAATTTTTGCTACATAATTATGTTTAGACCGCAAAATACAGCCAGAATACGAAATTTCACTACATTCCGTGCAGTAGAACAGGAGTTATTAACGAAAAACGTTTTAGGGACCGTCACCACATTGAAAACGCATCCTTCAAGGTCACGGCTTATCAAGTAACGGAATGTAAACAAAGAAAAGATCGAGATTATCCAGCTTAATTCATGATTTTTTTAAGTTCTCTTTCTTTCAGTAATTCGATACTTTTTAGCCGATTATGTTGCGGCAAAAAGCGATTTACGGACGAATTTTTTTTTTTTTTTTTGAAAAAAAAAAAAAGTAAAAATATTTACTGATTTTTGTCTATCTGGATTAACCTAAGAAAGACGGATGGGGTTTGGCTGGTCCATCGTATAGATCGTTGTTTAGTAAATCGAATAATAACAAATTAAAAGTAATGGAACTTTTTGCCTTTTCTAATATAAACCTATTGGATTGCTTATATAATCATTCAGCAAATTAGCCTCATAAAAATGTAAATATCCAACCTTATACCTAGAAACATGATGTGAATATGTTTGATAAATGTTTTGCACCTATGTTACAGGCAGGGCCCGATTAAGACATCAAGGGGTCCAAGGCCAAAGAATTTTTGTGGCCCCTTGTTTTCGAGCATTACAATTTTAGCCACTGACTAAAACTAGTTTTTGCCATTTGGGGGCCCCTAAATAGCGGGGACCCTAGGCCATGGCCTAGTTGGCCTATTCAGTAATCAGGCCCTGGTTACAGGTTTATTTTAAAATGAATAGAAAGTATTTTGATGTAAAATGGAATTGCGCGTTTTTAATTTCGCAGAACATCGGAAGAAGTTTGGGTCATCGCACACAAAAATAGAAAAAATATACCGCACTACGTGGGAAGACGCAGCATTAAATAGAGTGGAGACTCGAGCGAAGCAAGGTCAATTTATTCCGTGAAAACTTGCTCTAAATACATAAAATGAACGAAGTATCAATCTAAAAAATAAAACAGAAGCAGGAGAATATAAATACCCGTTAATGAGCAAACTGTTCATACTCGAACTTTATCTGGGAAGAATTTCGTTATTTGAATTAACCCAGTGGACAACCACAGTAATTGTTCGAGAGGCTTTTTTGTAATCAAAAAAAGAGAATTTGTTTCAAATCCTAATTTATGCGAAAGATCATAATGCGTGGTATTTTTAAAAAGGCATACCACAACCGGCGGTTTTAGTTAAACATGTAAGGGCTCTTAAAAGCAATTTAGGAAAGTAATTTCCCAATGCTGTTTCTAGCAAAGCGATTCGAGATGGTCCAACCCGGAATTTAAAAAAAACAAAAGTTATTTTAGCATGAACCAAGGTGATCCGAAATCTGACTTCTTAACGTTTCTCCGATTTTGTAACATTACAAACAAAACTTAGCATTATTTGATTTTGTTTCGCTCACTATATACCTGCAAACTGACATTTTCTATAGTATCAGGCATCAGGCTGGCGCACCTATAGCAATATTAAGCGCAGCATACCCGACAGCCGGGTTGATCTATCCAGAGGCTACAATTTCGTCTTCGCTGTAAATTTCGCAGACTGGAATCGAAACTAATCATGCGGAATGCAGAAGTTAGCTTATTGAAGCTGAGAGTCTGAATAAACTGGTAGGTGAAGTAAATTTATCTGCTGTATTTTTACGGCAATCCCTAGGTGATATAAATTTTCGTCATCCACCAGTTTTTAGGCACTCTCAGCTTCAATCACATGACACCTGCTTCATTGATCGGGTAAATCTAGTTCAGCGCTGTTGTGTTCTAGATTAGGACCCACAGCAGCCATCGAATGCGATAACCAAACCGCAATTATATCGCCGTGAAGACGCGGGTCACATTCAGCCCGAGAAGTTGGTCCATGCGGCCCGTTGTGTGTTCAAAGAATAAGAACAGAAAGTAGAATTAGTTCCAGTGTCATAAAGTTGAAGCCGAATATTCAGATATTGGATTCTGAAAAACATGCATTTATATATATATATAATAAAAGAGGCACCCATTAGTAGATAACAATAAATTTTTTCACTTTCTTTCTTTGACGATATTTTTCCATGTTGTTCAAAAGAGAAGAAAATAATTTGAAATTTTATCTTTGTACTGCGAGAATTATTTTAATGTGAAATGCACGGCAATGACCGAGAAAGTAAATAGAAAAATAGTATTTAAATTATAATTAAGAATAGACAAAAACTCAACTTAATCTAACACGCAAATTAATGTTTTGTTAAATCTTTGACTAAGTCAAAAAAAAAAAAAAAGTTCACAATTAGCCACAGCTACTACTTTTGTGCAGAATACAGCTCAAAGCACGCGGTCTACTAATGCGACTGACATTTCCTCTCCTACATCCTAACACATTGAAAATTATTCAAACACTATAAAAAAAATTAATTCCTAAAAACCAGTAAACTTATCTAAGAGCAAATATTACTTTTTGACCCATCTGGATACTAATAAAGGCGAAACTTCACACTGTCGGCTATTTTTCGAGTACTTTTTCCCGATTTAGACAAGGCAATAAGTTTTCCTTTTAATAAATTATCACCGGGAAGAGCCATTAATTCTACACTGTCTATTGCCACATGACTGGCAAGACACTGGGGTTTTGTTGTATGTTTCTGTGAAAAAGTTATGCATGTTAGTTTTTTTGAGCAATCACGATTGCTTATTGCTTTCATTTGACTGTTTTTATTGTGATATCATTTTATTTTCCCACCAGCACCCTCCGCAGCACCATCGTCGGCCGGCCGCCTCACGATGCTGCTCCTCTGGCGAAAACCGTCTCCAGGTTACGTCAATATCCTACACACACACGCATACATACACACACACGCTCGTGATTGCGAAAAACATTATTTAAACTCAAGATGCCAAAAACTCAAATTAATATATATATAAATATATATATATATATATATATATATATATATATATATATATATATATATATATATATATATATATATATGTATAAATTTATATATAAATATATATATTGTAACGGATTCGGTGCGGTTTCCAACTTTTTTGAAAGGATGACACAGTTCTTGATTAAAAATACATGAAATTTATTTACACTTTGTACAGGAAAGAGCGTCAACAACTGCTAAATTATTCATCAGCAATTAAGCAATTATCACACAACACCGTAAACTCAACGTTTACACACGTATTTACTTCCAAATACGAAAACAACACAGCGAAATGCCTCGCAATAAACAGAGCAAAAATGCTCTCAGTTCGAAATATCAATCGAAACTCAACTGTTTATCCATCGCTAACGGCTTTTATAAACATCGAAGAATTTTCCACAACATTCTTTCTGCTTCGAGAAATGCGTAGACCGTTATCAAATTTTATCAATGAAAAAAAAAGGAAATAGGGGGTCATACACTTTAGCGAAATGAGAAGGGGTTGTATATTCATTACGGGAAACTATTTACAGGTTACGTTACTACAATAATTACTATTTACAGGATTTGTAACATTGCCCCTTCCTAAGGACTGCACGTCCCGGGCAGTATAATCCCCAGAAAGGGAGCAAACTTCTATCACAAGTTCACAAATACACATTAATTAATAACTAACAGATACAGAAAACACAATAACAAGAAATATTACTAAACATTAAAAGGAAAAATTATCTACAACTTTTATGTTATCAACCATGGTTGTTTACGTAATACTCATGAACTATGGCCATAGTATGGGGCTAACCGATCATAATGTACAACCCTGGGTTTTGCATTAGGTGATTTTTGGATCCTCACTACGACGTCATTTAGTCGGTTAAGGACTTTGTAGGGTCCATCCCAATGCGACTGCAATTTGGGTGACAGACCTTTCCGTCGGATGGGCTTCCATAACCAAACCTTGTCGCCTTCGTTGAATTCATGTCCAGTAGACCTTGTGTCGTATCTGGTCTTCATCTTCTCCGCCGCGATGTTGATTCGCTCTCGTGCGAAGTTATGAACGTCTTCCAACCGGGCCTGGAGATCCTGGATGTACTCCTCAGGCGATGAAGGCGCATCCGGAGGACGACCGAAGACGAGATCACAAGGTAGCCGAAGCTCTCGTCCGAAGAGCATCTGAGATGGGGCAAATCCGGTAGTCTCGTGGACAGCACTGCGGTAGGCCAGCAGGAACAAAGGTAGCTTCTTGTCCCAATCCTGTTGATTTCTGGATACCATAAGTGAGAGATTATTCAGGATTGTGCGGTTAAATCTCTCCACCATGCCGTCCGATTGTGGGTGTAGTGGTGTTGTCCTAGTTTTCTCAATTCCGAAAATTTGACATAGGCCCTTAAACACAGCAGAGATGAAATTCCTCCCTTGATCGGAATGAATCTGCAAAGGTGTTCCATATCTCGAGATCCAGTGTTGGACCAGAGTCTCTGCTACGGTGGTAGCCTCTTGATCTGGAATGGGATATGCTTCCGGCCATTTGGTGAAGTAGTCGATGGAAACAAGAATGTATTTGTTCCCATCAGCAGTTCTTGGTAGAGGACCCAGGATGTCAATCCCAATTCGTTCGAAAGGAGCTCCAACGTTGTACAGATGTAGCTTCCCTCTGCTTCTCTTCTTCGGTCCTTTACGAGCAGCACAGGCGTCACAAGAATGGCACCACTTCTCCACGTCATCCTTCGCCTTGCTCCAGAAGAAGCGCTCCCGAACTTTATTGAGGGTTTTCAAGACACCAAAATGTCCTCCAGTCGCACTACTATGTATTTCTTTCAGAACATCTGAAATCCTGGATCGGGGAAGTAGTAACTGCCACCTAGATGTCTTGCCGTCGTCAGATTCCCATTTCCGGTGTAGCACGCCGTTCCGTAAATGGAGTGAGTTCCATAAAGCCCAGTATCTTTTTGTTGCAGGACTGAAGATGGAAACGTCCTGCCAGCTAGGTCGCCGACTGTCACTCTCCATGAACTCCAAAATTGGTTTTATGTCGGGGTCTTCAAGTTGATCTTTTCGAACTTGGTCATCACTCCATGGATCAGGTTCTGATGATGTTGGAGTCACTGTCACCTGATAGGCGGTAGGGCTAGTCGTTCCATACTGTTTCTCGATTCGGGAACAATAGTGGCAGTTCTCAGGACAGGGTCTCCTTGATAAAGCGTCGGCATTACCGTGAGATAACCCTTTTCGATGCTTGATCTCCATGTCATATTCCTGGAGCCGCTGTATCCATCTGGCTATCTGGCCTTCCGGATTTTTGAAGTTCAAAAGCCAAGTTAATGAGGCATGATCTGTCCGAAGCAGAAATTTTCGGCCGTAGAGGTAATGATAGAAGTGTTCTATAGCTTTCACTATGGCCAGTAACTCCTTTCTGGTGACGCAGTAATTTCGCTCCGACTTGGATAAGCATTTGCTCCAGTAAGCGATGACATGTTCATTTCCGTCAATTTCTTGGGATAAAACAGCTCCGATGCCCTCGTTGCTCGCATCAGTGTCCAGGATGAAGGATTTTTCAGGCTGAGGATAGGCGAGGATAGGCGTTGATGTTAAAGCCTCCTTCAGTCGTAGAAATGCATCTTCGCATTCTTTGGACCATTCAAACTTTTGCTTGCTCTCCGTCAGCTTATGCAAAGGTCGTGCAATGTTGGAAAAACCCTTTACAAACTTCCTGTAGTACGTGCAGAGCCCCAGGAAACTTCGCAGCTGATGGATGTCTTCGGGACGACTCCAACTCTTGACTGCAGATACCTTTTCTGGATCGGTTTGTACACCTTCAGAAGAGATGATGTGACCAAGGTAGTTCACTTCCCGGCGGAACAAATTACATTTGGACGGGCTTAACTTCAGATTGGCTTCCTTAAGCTTTTGCAGCACCTTCCTAAGATTTGCCAGATGTTCTTCGAAACTGCGTCCCACGATGATGATATCGTCTAAGTAGACCAGACAGGATTCGTAGGAAAGTCCTCTTAACACTGTCTCCATAAGACGCTCGAACGTAGCTGATGCATTGCAGAGGCCGAAGGGCATCACTTTAAACTGCCATAAGCCTTGTCCAGTTGTAAACGCTGTCTTCTCTCGGTCATCAGGGTGTATCTCAACCTGCCAGTAGCCGCTCTTCAAGTCCAGAGTCGAAAACCACTTGTGTCCGGAAAGAGTGTCCAAGGTGTCGTCTATCCGTGGAAGAGGGTAACTGTCTTTCTTGGTGATTTCATTCAGCCGTCGGTAATCGACACAAAATCTGGCGGAGCCATCTTTCTTTCGGACTAAGACGATGGGAGAAGCCCAGGGACTGGATGACGGTTCGATTACATCATTCTCCTTCATCTCTTTCAGGAGGGTCTCAACCTCTTCCTTCTTGGCTAACGGTAGTCGTCTTGGATGCTGTTTAATAGGGAGGTGTTCTCCAGTGTAAATCCTATGCTGCGTTAAATTCGTACGGCCAACATCCTCCGATGTAGATGAAAACAGATGCTTGAAGTCGTCCACCAATTGTTCCGCAGCAGTTCTTTGATCTTTCGTTAATGGTGCACTCCCAATTAACTTCGATGTCAAGGACTCAGAAGACACAGTCTCGGGGGAATTGATTCTTCTAATGATGCAGTTTACTGGAATACAAGTTGCTAACACTTCACCTTTCCGGATATTCCTTGGCCTTTCACTCACGTTGGCGACTCTCACGGGAATTACATCCTTAGAAAGGTCCACAAGCGTAGATGCTACCAGCACTCCTTTTAGGCTATTGCTTAGGTTAGGGTATTCAATGAGTCCAAATCGAAAACTATTGGTTTCTTCAATGGAGCCAGGTATTAATGATTCTGACCTTGAGGGAATCGATAAATCTGTTTGGGCTATTATTTGATGAGCGGATTTTACATCACTTTATGCAGGGAAAACGGCTATGTCTTCTCTCATCGAGTGCAGCTCATTAGTCTTGAAGTCGAGAGTGAAGTCATATTTCTTCAAAAAGTCCAATCCGAGAATGAAGGGGTCCGTGATATCAGCGACGAATGCCGTATGATGGTAGGTGGCATTCCCAAACACTATTTCCAAGTCCACTTTACCGTCAATCTCGATTTTGTCACCTGTCACAGTCTGGAGACTTACGCGTGGCGATGTCCAAAGCAGCTTCAATCCAAATTCACGAGCCACATCTGTCCTAATGATTGTCACATTGGCTCCAGTGTCGACAATCAGTCTGCAGGGGTTCCCATTTACATGTGCGTAAATGAAAAGTCCATCACTGCCACTACTAGAAGAGGAAATCTGCAGAGCTCTGGTGGAGGTGATTTCTTTCCCTCGCGTAGCTTGGCGAGCAGGACAACTCCTTCGCAGGGCCCCTCACTACCGCATTTCCAGCACTTCTGCTCTTGTTTCTTTTGGGCTGTTATGCTGCTCAGATGTCTTGCCAAGTCACCGAGTTGTCTCTCGAGTTCAGCGAGGTGGGACGACCTGGAATCAGACTCATCAGCTTCCTGAGTCCGGATTAGATGGCGATCCACACGGGTTGCTTCTTGGGCGGCCTCGTATCTCATTGCATACACAACAGCAGAATTCAGGTCTTTGACATCCGCCATCCGTAGAGCTTTCTGGATTTCTGGATCTCGAACCCCGTCGATGTAATAGTTGAGTGCCAGGTTGTCTCGAACATCCGCAGGACAGTCGCAAAAAGCAAGATGAGACAGTCTCTCGATGTCCGCCGCTAGCTCTTGCAGGGTTTCCCCCGGTTTTCTGGAAACGGGACTTCAACTGGAGTCGACTGAAATCTTTCTGGCACTTCTCACCGAAGCGAAGCTCCAACGCAGATGTGAGGGCGGCGAAATCCAGGCGCTGGCTGTCCGGAAGGGTCTGAAGAATGTCCGCTGCGTCACCTCTCAGGGATGCTGCAAGATGGCAGGCCTTTGTAGCAGAGTCCCATCCGTTCGCTTCCGCCACTATCATGAATTGGGTCTTGTATACCTGCCACGAACTTTTCCCATCAAATGTGGCCAGTTTAATTGACGGTCGAGCAACAGATGTGGGAGCGCCAAACTGTACAGAACTGCTTTCCGCGGTCGCCAATCTCCGTTCCATGTCTTTAATTATTTCTTCCTTAAATGAAGTAAATTTCTTGTCTTCTTCTTCCAACTTATTTTCCACATTGGCGATACGCTCTTCCACAGTATCAAATTTTTCTTCCAGAGCATCAACTTTATCTCCCATGGCGGTTAGTTGATTCTCCATCATGGTTTTCATCGACGTTAGGTCACTTTTTATTTCATTTTGACTTGTAGTAATTTTAGCAGTTAAATCACTATTTAACTGTTCTTGGTTAGTCGCCAATTCATTTTTTAATTGTTCTTGGTTAGTCGCCATATCATTTTTTACAGAGTTGATTGCGTCAAGAAGTTGTTTTAATTGTTCATCCATTGCGCGAGTAATCACCATAAAAATAAAGTCCAAATTAAAAAAGTCTTTATGAAAAAAATGTCCAAAGTCACACTTACTCCAAGAAAGTCCAGAAGAAGCCCCACGTTGGGCGCCAAATTGTAACGGATTCGGTGCGACTTCCACTTTCTTGAAATGAAGACACAGTTCTTGATAAAAACACAGGAAATTTATTTACACTATGTACAGGAAAGATCTTCAACAACTGCTAAATTATTCATCAGTAATTAAGCAATTGTCACACAACACCGTAAACTCAACGTTTACACACGTATTTACTTCCAAATACGAAAACAACACAGCGAAATGCCTCGCTATAAACAGAGCAAATACACACTCAGCACAAATCTGAATCGAAACTCCCCTGTTTATCCATCGCTAACGGCGTAAATACACCGAAAAGAAATTTCTCAAATATTCCACACGCTTCTGTAAAGTAGTAGACCGTTGTCAATGAAAAGAAAGAAAATAGGGGTCGTATACTTTAGCCGAATGAAAAAGGGGTTGTATATTCATTACGGGAAACTATTTACAGGTTACGTTCCTACAATAATTACTATCTACAGAATTTGTAACAATATATTTGAGTTATTGTTTTACAAAAGGCAATGGCCAAACGCAGAAAGAAAGAAAGAAAGAAAGAAAAACAGAAGTATTTTAAGTGTAGCTTTTAATTTAAAAAGTTCTATAAAATATCCTTTTATTAGACAATGAAGTAGTGTTTCGCATTATTTACACATTGACGTCTGAACGATATCTACAAAAAACTGACGGTTGCAATATTGTGTTGTTCTTCTGCAGAGACAGCGAATAAATTTATGCATTTAAAAAATTCATAGACGTAACTCTAATGTAGAAAAACCACGTTATAATTGGTTTGCTTATTTTGTTGAACATTTTTTTTCTTTATTTACGAAGCAACCAACTTTCATAATTTCTGTTTTAAAAAAGTATACGGTCCCCTAAAATAGGAAAAAATTAATTTTTAAGCATAGCACAAAAACTACTGAATATTTTGAAATCAAATTTTGGATTCCCACATAAAAGCTCTTCTAGATTGTTTTTCTGTTAAAATTTAATATGGTTTCAGATCATATTTTTTTCAAAAGATATTAAAATAATTCATAAAAAAAAATAAAATTACATTTTAGGTGTTGTAAATTATGTTTTTATTATTGGGTTGATTCATATTTTGATATAAAAAACAATCTTTGCCGTGCCTAATCTAGTTTTTGTGTTATGAGGAAAAATATCAAAATACGTTTTAACATTACGAGAGGAATTTTTCAAAACTCGATTCTGAAGTAGCGGCTGGATCGAATTAAACAAAACTTTGTACACAAAGTTAAAAAAGGATGCTGATCACAAATATGTGATAAAATAAGGGGGTTCTCATTGAAAAATTTGAAGTTGATGCTCGTTTTAATATGAAGACGACCCCTTAACAACAATTTTTTACCTTAATTATGTAGAACTTTTTATTCCTGAAACAATGACGCCTTACACGTGTCTCTAGTGTCAATAGTCTTTGAGTGCGATCGAGTGTTTCGTTTTTTTTTTATGACTGTACAAGCTTGCCTATCTGGTTTTCGCTGAAAAAAGGCACGAAAAAAAACGTCTAACTCCAAGATTTCCCTCTGGTTAATATTGAATTCGACACACAATTCTTCAAATATCTCAAAAACTCATTTCTACAGACACTGCCGTTTACCTGCAACGGCAGTATAGTCATTTATGGTAATTTTGGGTTACTTTACATTTTTTTACAGTCAACCCTCAATTAAACTGCAAGAATAATTCAGAAACGTTCTTGGAAAATAATGGACAGCTGATGTGCCCATTTTCTGACAGGAACGTATCTTCCGAAAACCAGGACCGTTTACCGTTGGAAGTTAGTAACCTTTCTGAAGAATTTGGAAATGTCCCCTCTCAAAGCCAGTCATGTCTGGACCAAGGCTCCTATACTAGGGGAGCTGACTTATCCGGCATTCTGGTTCCAAAATTGTGGGGCGAAGAAAATAGTATTTGTACAAAAGTCTCATATGCAGAAAACTGGTGTCGAAGCTTTAGATGTGTTGCCTGATTGATGTTTGATTATTTTATTCTGTAGATGAAGACGATTTAATTAATGCAAACTAAAAACAAATAAGGTGTGAAAATGAGGTCTGTTACAGTAAACATTTCCCGATACTTTTTTGTTGGATTTTTGAACTAAGTTACTTTTCTAGATTCACCTTAAGTGACATTTTACTCATCATCAATTATTTTATGACACAGCAACCAGCGAATATTATAACGTATTTATAAATACTAGAAACGAGGCTGAATCCAATTCTGTCTTGGAACCAAAATGTCTGTTAAGTCAGCCTGTCCTTTTCAAGGGGCTCTAATCCGGAGAACCTTCAAGTAGAATTAATGCATTATATTAAAACCTACCCGTTATCATAAGAAAGCTCCAGAAGCATTAAAGCAATCACAGCCAAGGCTAAGAGAGAACTAACTGCAACTAAGCATACTAGTTACCTTGCAAAACTAAAGCTATCCAGTGACTTATTCTCTCTCGTTTGGAGTTTAGTCAATTTGAACGTACCGTAGTCTAATTGTTGACTTTAAATTTAATAAACACGTTCAGTTAATCTTTAAACTGGTAGCTAAAAATATTTTTCAGATTCATTTTGAAACACCCTGTATTAAAGACTAGTGGTAACCGCACGGCTTTGCCCGGTGTAGAAAATTAAAAGGTCATTTGGTTCGCCTGTATATTTACAAATGACGGATGATGAATTTCTCCAATTTGCTAGCTCATAGTCGCATACAGTAATTTGCTCGTCCACGTTATGGTGATTTGCTAGTCCACGTTATGGTAGTTTGTTCGTCCGTGCTATGGGAAAACGCGTACGGGAAAATTCTGAAGCGTTAGATTTCTTTAGGCAACTTTCTGGGGTTTCTCCTAGTTTTCATCAATTTCTTGTGAAAATCAAGTATATTTTTTTTCTGAATTGCTACAAGTATGCAGATTTCTCATTGGTGTAAAAAATATTTTAGCAACCAGTTTGAAGATTAACTGAGCTTATTTATAAAGTGGAATGTGACTTGGGACTGCGCAAATCGATAACATAAAGATTAAAGACATGCTGCTTGGTACGTACTAGTGAAATTCTGACCTATCGTTGACGATGGTGATGATAATCCTTTAGGAAGTTTTCAGGTAAGCCGGTAAGGCGCCAAGCTGTTATTTTATACCTTCCTAAGTGTTTTCTGAAGGATCTAGATTTGTTCCAGAAACATGATTAACTTTTCCCGGGAAGTTTTCCGCATTATTTAGAGAGATTCCAAGAAAATTTTAAAGGTTTCTGACTTTTAGATTAAAACGTTCTGGTCTTTTGCAAGAGAGATTCCAAGAAAATTTTAAAGGTTTCTGACTTTTAGATTAAAACGTTCTGGTCTTTTGCAAGATATGTTACTGGCAGAAATTAGATATATTGCTGCCCACTCTTTTTCAGGAATGTTTCTGAATCGTTTTTACCGAGTCTGTAGACTCTCTCAGGAATCTGCGAGTATATCACAGCGTCTATAGACTTTTTCAGGAATCTGCGAGTATTTCGCTGTTTTCGCTACTGGGTCAGGAAGCAGTGATACTCCTATACACATTGTGGCTCAAATGAGAATGCGTAACTCAAACGATTAAATGATGTAGAAGGGCTGAAATATTATAAAGGTTGGAAAAAAATTAATCAAATCGAGGAAAAAAATACCGTGGTTATAAGATTTCCTTAAATTTTACAATTTGAAAGAGGTAATTAACAAACTGTTAAGGATTGACTTGGTGATCAATTTCAAAAATTAAATGCTTAAAAAAATTCTTAATCTCTACCGCCATTGCATTTTCGTAAACAACATCATACTCTAACAAAATTATAAGATACGCATTTAGTAACAATGAAGTTTTATGGCTTAAAAACAATTCCGAAGCGGTTTAAAACCGGATGTAATTTCGAAAAAAGCAAGAGAGTTTCTGAGTTTTTCGTATAATCAAATTTAAAGCACATTAACGTTTAGAAATTACAAAAAAAAAAAAAAAAAAAAAAAATTAGTCTGAGAATAAATTTGGCATCGTTTTTATAAGAGTTAATTTTACTAATACATAAAAGAGGTGGTTTTTAAATAATTTTTCAGCCGTTAGAAGAGTATGGCATGAGATGGGCTACATCCAAATTCTTCCCCGTGCTGATAAGGATGACAGGTGAGCTGTCAGAGTAACTATTGTCTGGAACTTCCTTTGTGCAAGGAAAGAAACTTAAAAAGCAGGTTCAATACAAATCCGTATGTTTGCCATTACTGGTCACGAAATTAATTGTAAATTTCCGCGGAAAGCATTCGCCAAGGGAAAGTTAACACGCCAAATTGTTGCACTCCTTTCGAAAGTACGTCCGGTTCTCCGGAAAATTCTTGGAAGGTGCCTTGTAAGTGTGAAGCTAGCCGTAAATAATAGGGTGCTTTCATGTGATCGTTTTTCCCCAACTTTCAGTAGTCTTTCTTGCTAAAATTATTTTCCGATACACGATACAGAACTTTAAGACGATTTCTTAGCGTACTTTCTATGTAATAATGCTCGCATACTAATTCCGGTTGGCAAAAACAATGAAAAATAATTATTACTATAAATAGACATGGCACGAAGTTTCGGCTATTTCACCACAGCATCGTCCTGGCCGAATCATGAGAAGTGATTCTGCCGCTTCAGCAGATATTTTATGTTGAAATAAATAGAGATTTATGTTGTGAGTTTCATTTTACAATTGTAATCATATAAAATAGTGTCCTTTAAGTTTACGCAACTATGCCATACAATGAAATAAATTAGATAAGTATATTTAATTAAATTGATTGTAAGTATTGAACACTTGGAACCAGAAATTGTCCAGAAATTAATTGCAACTTTTAACTTGAACGTTTTTGGAGAAAAATAAGTTTAACCTCTATATTCGAAGTAAATAAGTACGTAGCATTTCTTTATTTTAAAGTAGATTATTTGACTGTAAGGATAAGGGGAGGTAAGGATAATCTTTTAAAACATTTTTAAAATAGTCTCAAGAGAACTTTTTTCTTTTAAGTAAAAAAATGGGGGGGGGGGGGGGTAAACTTTTTCCGGCTTCTTCCATAAAATATTTCCCGTAGAGATTGTTCACGATTATTAACAATAGTCCTGGATTATAAAACATCCTACGAATTAAGCAAAAAAAAAGGTAATTGAAAATTAATTTTTATTATTTATATTTTATAAAGCAAAATATAAAGAAAGAGACTATTCTTTGCACAACCACGTTTTATCACTTTAAAGAAAATAGTTATTTGTGATTTCTTGTTTTTTTTTTTTTTTTTTTTTCAAAAAAAAAAAAAAAAAAAAAAAACGTCAGCTCCGCTTAATCAGGGAACGGATATGCAAATACCCGGCGTTTACGAACAAAATCTCCTGGAACTGAATATTTCCACGTAGACGCAATGTTAAATATCCTCGCTTAATGCAACAATTTCCCCGGATAATCGAATAATATTAATTAGCTTTAGCAAATAACTTTGTTGGGAAAAATCTTGAATAAATTAGAAAGAAATTAAGCAAGAACATTGATTGTCGTTGAAGGCTTGAAAAACAACATCCCATGAAAACGTTTTCAATGTTTTTAAAAGAACAGTGAAAGAATTTTAAAAATTTCTTTTGTCTTTGTCATTACAAAAAAAAAAAAAAAAAAAGCAGTCGATAATGAAATTAAATAACGTAAATAAATATACGCACTTTAGGCGATGATGAGGAATTAATAAATATTAAATGTAAGATACGGTAGACGAGAAGGGAAAAAAGGGAGTCAGAAAAGTGTTCCCAAAAAGATCTTGAGTACAAGCAATTTATGGAATTTTTCAGAAAATAACGTACTGAAAAAAGGTGCCAAAACAAAAATTTCATAACTCAAGCTGTAGGTTACGTTTTATAATTTCCATACGTACTTGTAATGTATCGTACTAATTGTTGAACTATTTTGCGGTTAAATTTAGCTTATTTCAAAAACATTTTAGCAATAACATTTCTTTATGCAGTGATCTATTTATTATTAGTATAATGTTTTAAGAAAAAGGTTGTCAAATTAGAAAGGTAAATAAAATTTTCTCGCATATTCAAATAACCCGCTTTATCGAATAATATTTCTTGGAACCGACGATATTCGATTAAGCGGGGCTAGTTCCAAAATAAATGCGTTAACTCTCTTACTTAAAGAATTTTTTCTGAAAGATAAGTAAAGTAAGAAAAAATACATGTACTAGTAGGGGGGCATACTACATTCCGTGGGAAATTTCGTGAGGAAATTGTGAGACCAATTTTTTTATATTCGTTATGGCCTGTGTAACTATGCCTCACCGGGTGTTTTGCTTGAATTTGTGTCAGACGGCCTGTATGACGTCATCAATCCAAGATGGCGGCTTTGATGACTTTTTGCAATTATGAGTTAATTTTTGGGTATTTTCTGATAATTTTCTGGTGAATTTACTTTTTAATATTCAATTCATCTTCTTACTATAAATTAAAAGCAAAATATTTGATTTATTTATTTTATTAACTTATTTTAAAAAAAAATTCTGATAAATCTTCTGTTTTCACTTTGGCTCTCAGAATTAGCTGCTTTAAAAGTACCTCAAGTGGGATTTCGCAGTCAAAAATACTTTTAATTTTCAGGCTAAGATCACTAAACATTAGTACAGTCGAACCTCGTTAATTCGAACACGATCACAACGAACTACTGCTAAAGCGAACTACATTTGCAATCCCGGTCCGTCTGTTTAAAATCAATTAACACACCTAACACTATTGTTTTTCGGATAAAACGAGCTGCTGTTGAGACAAATTCACTTTGAAGGTCCCTTTGAGTTAGTTTTAACGAGGTTCGACTGTATAATCGTTTAACAGAATTCTAACAACCTGTATACCCCCCCTCACCCGCTAAACTCTTTGACTGGGTGTGAATATTGTACATCAGGGGTGCCTTAAGGAATTTGTAGGGAGAGTAGAAGATAAAGCTTCTGAGTAGAGAAAATATTGTTTGCCGGTTCGTTGGTGAATAGTCTGCAAATCTACAAGTACGGTTATTTTTCCGTAGCTTATCACTGCTATTTTATTAACGATGTCTTCTCTACCAGAAACTCATTTACAAGTTTCTTTGCCTCCATCTTCAAAAAAGCAAGGCTACAAATTAATTATAAACTACTTTTTTGTCAGATTAAGAAGTGCCCATTAGTTAAACCCATTGGTTATGATAAAGTATTAGAATGTATCAAGAAGAGAGTAGAATGAAATGACAAAGATTATAGACATTACTTACTGATAAATTAACGAATGTAACCGTAAAAGAATTGAAAAATGGAAATGCATCATGGCATGCAAAATGCTACAAGAAGTGCACTCATAAAGTAAGTATGGACAGAAGTAAGAAATCACACGAAATGTAAAAGAATAAACCATCTTGTTCTACTTCCATTCATGAAGAAAATGTTGTAGGCTACACACCAAAACTACTATCCAAAATTGTCGTTGGTGACAAAAATAAGTTTTTTCTGCCTCGGGAAAGGCGGTGTAAGAAAACCATCGGTGGCGATAAAAAAAGATTCTGCAGGTCAGCAATTAAAAAAAGCCATTGAAATTTTCAATTTCAAAATTAAACTCAGTGACTGTACAGATCCAGGAGACCATCATGCAAAGAACGTTTTATACCATAAATCTTGCTGGGCAAAACATGTATTTAATATTTTACGAAAAAATTGCGATCCTGATGTAGTAACAAAGTCACAAGACGTTTCTAATGAAGCAACAGACGTAGAATTTCTGTGTGCATTAAATAATTTTCTTGTTCAGGGAAATGTTACTACAATAACAGACTTGAAATGAATTATCAGCCAATTGTAAAGAAAAATAGAAGAAAAATAAAACGTGAAAAGAAATTAAAAATCTCATTCAAGAAGAAATTGATGACGCTATATTTAGTAATCCAAAAAAGTGTAAATGAGTCGCAACGCGTATCTTTAAAGGCAACTGTAGATTTTACCCTATCTAATGCAGAAGATGATTTTATAGACATTGGAAAAAACATGAGAACTATCTTTGAAGCTGCAAACATTTTACTCAAAGCAGTTTTATCTGATCAGAAATGGACATTTACAGGATCTCTTGAACAAAAACAGATAGTTGATGCCGTTCCAACCGAAGTTGATCACTTTTTAAATGGTGCTGCAACGTAAAATTCGAAATTAATTCTATTTATGAGGTGCAGAACAATATCGTGCTGAATAAAGCTAAAAGACTATCACACATATTCATGTATTAAATACTGTCTCCGTACCAAGCTTCGAAAGAAACTGTTCATCGACAAGCCCGAGATATGCCTTTGCAAGTTGGTGTTGGCCTTAACATGCACTCTGCTACCCGAAGCAAATATATAATTGATTTTTTTTACATAAAATAGGTGTTTCGATTGATTATGCTTAAGTTCTACGCTTGGAAACACAGATAGCGAATGAGGTAATAAAGGCGCATGGATGAGAGTGGCGGAATCTATACTCCTCCTGATCTAATAAAAGCAAGATTATTTTATGCTGCAGGTAACATTGATTTTCTTGAAGACACATCTTATGGGAAGGGTACTTTGCATGGCATTGTAATGGTACAGTCATAGAAAAAAAAAACGAAACACTTTTAATTATTCGGCCATTTTTCATGCTAGAAAGGAAAGAAAGATGTCATCCGACTTAGTTTAAAGTCTTCTTTAAAACTACGTAGGTAAAATTTTGATAAGGGACCATATACAAAGCAAAATAAGCACCAACTCTTGATTTTCAAATGGGAACCCCTAATTTTTGCTACATAATTATGTTTAGACTGCAAAATACAGTCAGGATACGAAATTTCACTGCATTCCGTGCAGTAGAACAGGAGTTATTAACGAAAAACGTTTTAGGGACCATCACCACATTGAAAACGCTTCTTTCAAGGTCACGGTTTATCAAGTAACGGAAGGTGAACAATGAAAAGATCGAGATTATCCAGCTCAACTCATGCTTTTTTGAAGTTCTCTTTTCTTCCGTAATCCGATACTTTTTAGCCGATTATGTTGCGGCAAAAAGCGATTTACGGTCGTTTTTTTTTTTTTTTTTTTTTTTTTTGAAAAAAAAAAGTAAAAATATTTACTGATTTTTGTCTATCTGCATTAACCTAAGAAAGACGGATGAGGTTTGGCTGGTCCATCGTATAGATCGTTCTTTAGTAAACCGAATAATGACAAATTAAAAGTAATGGAACTTTTTGACTTTTCCTAATATAAACCTATTGGATTGCTCATATAATCATTCAAGCCTCATAGAAATGTAAATATTCAACCTTATACGTAGAAACATGATGTGAATATGTTTGATAAATGTTGCACCTATGTTACAGGTTTATTTTGGAATGAATAAAAAGTCTTTGATTGTAAAATGGAATTGCGCGTTTTTAATTTCGCAGAACACCGGCAGAAGTTTGAGCCATCGCACACAAAAATATAAAAAATATACCGCACAACGTGGGAAGACGCAGCATTAAATAGATTGGAGACTCGAGCGAAGCAAGGTCAATTTATTCTGTGAAAACTTGCTCTAAATACATAAAATGAACGAAGTATCAATCTAAAAAATAAAGCAGAAACAGGAGAATATAAATACCCGTTAATGAGCAAACCCTTTATACTCGAACTTTATTTGGGAAAAATTTGGTTATTTGATTTATCCCAGTGGACAAACACAGTAATTGTTCTAGAGGCTTTTTTGTAATCAAAAAAAGAGAATTTGTTTCAAATCCTAATTTATGCGAAAGATCATAATGCGTGGTATTATTAAAAAGACATAACACAATCGGCGGTTTTAGTTAAACATGTAACATCTCTTAAAACCAATTTAGGAAAGTAATTTCCCAATGCTGTTTCTAGCAACGAGATTTGAGATGGTTCAACCCGTAATTAAAAAAAAAAAGTCATTTTAATTTTAACCAAGGTGAACGGAAATCTGACTTCTTGTCATTTCTCCGATTTTGTAACATTACAAACAAAACTTAGCTTTATCTGATATTGTTTCGCGCACTATATACTTGCACACCAGCATTTCTACAGTATCAGGCTGGCACACCTATAGCAATACTATAGGCAGCATACCCGATAGGCGGGTTCAACTATCCAGAAGCTACGATTTCGTCCTCGCTGCATATTTCGCAGACTGGAATCGGAACTAAGCGTGTGGGATGCGGAAGTCATCTTATTGAAGCTGAGAGTGCGAATAAACTGGTAGGCAAAGTAAATTTATCTGCTGTATGTTTACGGCATCTCACTGGTGAGATAAATTTTCTTCATCCACCAGTTTTAGGCACTCTCGGCTTCAATGACATGACACCTGCTACATTGTTCGGTTAAATCTAGTTCAGGGCTGTTGTGTTCAATATTAGGACTCACAGCAGCCATGGAATGGGAAAACCAATTCGCAGTGAAGACGCCGGCCGCATTCAGCCCGCGACGTTGGTCCATGTGGCCCGTTGTGTGTTCAAAGAATAAGAACTGGAAGTAGAATTAGTTCCAGTGTCACAAAGTTGGAGCCGAATAGCCAGATATTGGATTCTGAAAAGGATGCATTTAATAAAATAGGCACCCATTAGTTGATAACAATATTTTTTTTCACTTTCTTTCTTTGACGATATTTTTCCATGTTGTTCAAAAGAGAAGAAAATATTTTGAAATTATATCATTGTCTTGCGAGAATTATTTTAATGTGAAATGCACGCCAATGACCGAGAAAGTAAATAGAAAAATAGTATTTAAATTATAATTAAGAATAGACAAAAACTCAACTTAATCTAACACGCAAATTAATGTTTTGTTAAATCTTTGACGAAGTCAAAAAAAAAAAAAAAAAAAAAAAAATTCACAATTAGCCACAACTACTACTTTTGTGCTGAATACAGCTCAAAGCACGCGGCCTACTAATGCGATTGAGATTTTCTCTCCTAGATCCTAACACATTGAAAATTATTCAAACTCTATACAAAAAAAATTAATTCCTAAAAACCAGTAAACTTATCTAAGAGCAATTATTACTTTTTGACCCATTTGGATACTGTTAAAGGAGAAACTTCACACTGTCGGCTATTTTTCGAGTACTTTTTCCCGAATTAGACAAGGCAATAATTTTTCCTTTTAGCAAATTATCACCGGGAAGAGCCACTAATTCTACACTCTATTGCAACATGACTGGCAAGACACTGGGGTTTTGTTGTATGTTTCTGTGAAAAAGTTGTGCATGTTAATTTTCTTGAGCAATCACGATTGCTCATTGCTTTCATTTGACTGTTTTAATGTGATATCATTTTATTTCCCCACCAGCACCCTCCGCAGCACCATCGTCGGCCGGCCGCCTCACGATGCTGCTCCTCTGGCGAAAACCGTCTCCAGGTCGCGTCAATATCCTACACACACACATACACGCGCTCCTACACACACATACACGCACTCCTACACACACACATACACGCACTCCTACACACACATACACGCACTCCTACACACACACATACACGCACTCCTACACACACACATACACACACTCATGCCTGCACAGACACAAACACTCATGCCTACATACACACACACACGAACGCCTACACACACGCGCGTACTCACACATACGAACGCCTACACGCACACGCGCGTACACACACACACACACGAACGCCTACACGCACGCACATGCATACATACACACACACGCACCCACACGCATGCGCTTACACAAACACACACACACACACGAAAGCCTACAATTACGCGCGTACACACACAGCACTGCATACACAACACGCACACACTTGCGCTTACGCAAACACACACGCGCATACATACACATACACGGCTCGTGATTGCGAAAAACATTATTTGAATTCAAGATGCCAAAAATTCAAATTAATATATACATATATATATTATTTTAGTTATTGTTTTACAAAAGGCAATGGCTAAACGCAGAAAAAATAAAAAATAAAAATAAATAAATAAAAAAAAAACAGAAGTATTTAAAGTATAGCTTTTGATTTAAAAAGTTCTATAAAATATTCTTTTATTAGACAATGAAGTAGTGTTTCGCATTATTTACACATTGACGTCTGAACGATATCTACAAAAAACTGACGGTTGCAATATTGTGTTGTTCTTCTGCAGAGACAGCGAATAAATTTATGCATTTAAAAAATTCATAGACATAGACTCTAATGTAGAAAAACCACGTTATAATTGGTTTGCTTAGTTTGTTGAACAATTTTTTCTTTTTTTACGAAGAAACCAACTTTCATAATTTCTGTTTTAAAAAAGTATACGGTCCCCTAAAGTAGGAAAAAAGGAATTTTTAAGCATAGCGCAAAAACTACTGAATATTTTGAGCTCAAATTTTGGATTCCCTCATAAAAGCTCTTCTAGATTGTTTTTCTGTTAAAATTTAATATGGTTTCAGATCATATTTTTTTCAAAAAATATTAAAATAATTCATAAAAAAACTAAAATTACATTTTGGGCGTTATAAATGATGTTTTTATTATTGGGTCGATTCATATTTTGATACAAAAAAACAATCTTTGCCGTGCCTGATCTAGTTTTTGTGTTATGAGTAAAAATATCAAAATACGTTTTAACATTACGAGAGGAATTTTTCAAAACTCGATTCTGAAGTAACGGCTGGATCGAATTAAACAAAACTTTGTATACAAAGTTAAAAAAAGATGCTGATTTCAAATATGTGATAAAAAAAGGGGGTTCTCATTGAAAAATTTGAAGTTGATGCTCGTTTTAATATGAAGACGACCCCTTAACAACAATTTTTTACCATAATTATGTAGAACTTTTTATTCCTGAAACAATGACACCTTACACGTGTCTCTAGTATCAATAGTGTTTGAATACGATCGAGTGTTTCGTTTTTTTTTTCTATGACTGTACCTTATCAACAGAAAAGAGATTCGGATAGAAAAATTCCACTTTCTCTTACCACACCTTCAGCAGCCCTTTCCCTTTTGACATTACCTCAGTCCCTGACTGAAATAACGTCCTATAAAATTGCAAAGACAAGTAAACCCAAATGTTCATTATTTGGGGAAGTATTAAAAGGTAAGAAAACTGAAAGTGAGATATTAAAGGAATTATGACCGCATTAGAGGACCAAAAAAAAAAAAAACTAAAGGAATATTAGGACTCCATGCTCTATCAGGATGTGATACAGCAGGTTCACTTGCTAAGAAGGGAAACCACCTTTTTTGAAAATTTATAAGACGGCAGACAAAAATACTCTTGATGCTTTGAGTCATCTGGGGTCAACCGAAGAATTTAGTGCAAACAATAAAGTTGCTACTGAAGGATTTATTTGCTCCGTGCATGTGCCGCTGACTAAGATTTCAGATATTGAAGTACTTCGTTGGTTCATGTTTTCCAAGCTAGAGGCTCAAAATGAAAATTTGCCTCCTACAAGAGAATCTTTGTCCCCATACATTTTAAGAGCACATTATCAGGTATTAAAGTAGCGTTTTGCTCACCAGCAGCACTCGAAATCACCATCACCGTTAGACTTCGGATGTTAAAAGAAAGACAACTTCTAGGCTTCAGTTATATGTATACTTCCTTGTGCGTCTGAATCCATCTTGAAACTAGTTCGATGTAGCTGTGTAAAAGGCAAATGCATTGTTTCATGCAAATGCAAATCTCATTTCATGCACTGAACTTTGTGTGTGTGGAGGTGATGGGACTTATGGGAAAAGCACCCCCCACCCCTCCCCAGCCAACAAAGTGATATTGATGACACTTCAGATGAAGAACTTTAAGTGAGGACTGTTTGTTTACTTCTAAATCTATATTTTTGAATTAAAATCAGAGTTTAAATAAATTATTCATTACTTAGAGTACATAAAATGTAAAAAATAAAATCGTCATTGCTCCCGATATGAAGTGACGGAAGTTCTAAATTTTTTCTACATTAAAAAAAAATAAAAATGCTTCTTATAACACCAAAACACGTGTATGTAAATAATTTTACAGGTTTTTTGGAATAATAAATTTGATTTAATCGTACAAGCTTTCCAAAATATTTTTTAACTGCTATTGGTTACTAAAAAAGTTCATAAAATCAGTATCAAAAGTCAAAAATAGCAAAATAAATAACTTATTTTATATAAACAATTTGTTTTTAAATTTGAAATTTAATAGTATTAAAGTGTTAAATATGTAATGTAAGTTGAAAAAAATTTCATAATATGCCTCAAAAATGAGTTAAAACCGAAAATTTTCATCGACATCTAGTGCAGCCGCCATCTTGGATTAATGACGTCACACAAGCCGTCTGACACAAATTCAAGCAAAACACCCGGTGAGGCATAGTTACATAGGCCATAAGGAATGCATTAAAATTGGTCTCACAATTTCCTCACGAAATTTCCCACGGAATGTCTTTTTCCTGAAGTATGCAACTGGACTATACATAACTAGAACAATTTTAATTTGACTTAAAAAGATTTAGTGAAATTAGTTTAAAAATAAGACAGTAAGCAGAAAATGTTTTGTGACACTATACATATTAAAATATCTGTAGTACAGTATCATATTGCATGTATTTATTATAAATTCAAGTATTCATGGCCAAAAATTCAAGAAAAGAAGCAGCCGAAGCTTCGGTCATCACTTAGCCGATGCTTCGATGTTTGGCGCTTCGGTTAAACTGCACATCCGCTTTTTAATTATTAGCAACAAAATAAAACAATAATTAAAAGGCAGGGGCGGATACAGACAGTTTTTGGCATGACGAATATTTGTCTGATGAGTCAGATGAAAATTATTATTATTATTATTATTATTATTTTTTTTTGTGTAAAAGTAAAAAAAAATGTTTATATAAGATAATAAAGTTGATTTATTTCAATAAATATATTTTCACTTTACGTTATGTTTCACAAAGGAAAACGAAAATAACAATTATTGTAGGACTAGGGATATATACCTGTTTTCTCGTAGGACATTGTTTTATTTGGGCACAAAACACACTAATCTATCACGTGATATTTGTGTCCTACGGTTACTAAAAAAAAAAAACACTCCAAAGTTAGTATTGACAACTTTGGAGTGTCGAACCAGAAAAGCATACCACGCAATTTGTATGACAATGTGTGTTTTAAATTATACAAATATTAACTATCTGACCAAAAAAATTCAGCTGGTTAGTAATTATATTTCATGTCTTCGTAAATAGTACATGTTGCAAAAGTGGGACATCTTTGATCAAATCGTGCATTTTGTTGGACAATTTTTTTTCCGGCTAATTTAGATAATTATTAAATTATTATGAGAATTATTTAAAAAAAAGTTATTTATAAATATTTGATAACCGCCAAACCAACAAACTATGTCCTTACTACCCTTGTTAGCTACCACTTACAAAATTTTTGTACTGGCTAATGTTGGGCGCACTCTCAGAAATGGACTTTCAAATTTGACGAAATTTTCTTCGTTTTTGACGAAACCACTTCCAGGGATATGCTCCGAGCGAACATTTCGTCAAAATGAAGAAACTGCTTTTGTTAGTGGTTTGAGGATGCGAATTTCGTCAAATGTAACGAAATATTTCTTCATTCTAGTTTCATCAAATTAACAATCATTTTCGTAGTTTTGAGAGCATTAGTTTCGTCAAATTAATTTCGTCGTATATGAGGACGTTAATTTTGAAATTTTTAAGAAAATTTATTTCCTTTTTTTTTCCCCCTTTGAGCACATTAGTTTTTTTTTTTTTTTTGAGAATACAGTCGAACCTCGTTAATTCGAACACGCTTAAAACAAATAACTGCTGAAATGAACTTTTTTGCAATCCTTGTCTTATTGTTTATTGTTTTTTGGATAAAGCGAACCACGTTTTATAATAATCGATTTTAATGGTTCCTTTAAGTTCGTTATAACGAGGTTCGACTGTATTTTAAAAGATTTGTGTGCGTGTGATCAAATCCTAACTTCAGAATCTTACCACCGTAGTTTCCCACTTTATTGCATATAGTCACTTTCACAGGCCCGTCATTTACGGGGTCAGGGGGTCAATTGATCCCCTCCCCCCCCTCCCGTCGTGATTTTTGAACATTCATGTTTTTACACATGATTGGCCGTTGCTTTAGTTCGTTTTCTGTAAAATTTTTATTGAGTACAGACTCTTTGTCATATTTGGGAAAAAATTGAAACAACGGGCCTGCAGCCCCCCCCCCCCCCATAAAAAACGACAAGTAATTGTTAAAAAAAGAGGCACATAAAATATGTCAAGCAAATTTTTATTTATGTAAAAATGCAAACAAACAACTTCTTAAAAAAGGTAAAACAAATCATAGCAGATTGAACTCCCCATGGTATCTAATTAACCTCCCCCCCCCCCCCATAATGGGGTTTTCCTTCAAAAAATCTAATTTTTGTCGGATATTTTCCAAATTTGGCACAGAGGTTCGTTATTTGAGGCTCGGGAATTCACACAAGGTCGTTTATGTCCCTCTATGTGGGGGGTGGGGGGGGACAGACGACCCCGCATTGGGGGTTCTCCGTATTAAAAAAAGTTTTTGTCCGATCTTTTTTAAATTTGCCACAGAGGTTCTTAGATGCTCAAGAATCACGCAGGGTAGTTTTCATCACTTTATAAAGGGGGGGGGGGGGTCCTTGAAAAAATCCAATTTTTGTCGGATCTTTCCAAAATTTGACACATAGGCTCTTTGATGCTCGGGGATTCACGCAGGGTGATTTTCGGCCTTCTATGGGGGGGGGGGGGGCAACCCCTATAGTAGTTTTCCTACAAAAAATTCAGTTTTTGTTGGATCTTTCCGAATTCGGCTGAGTTTCGTTATTTGATGCTCAGGAATTCTCATAGGGTGGTTTTCTTTCCGCAATGGGGGGCAACCCCCATACGGGAGGGGTTCTTATAAAAAAACAGTTTTTATCATATCTTTTCCAAATTTGGAACAGAGGTCCTCTGATGCTCGGGAATTCACACATGATAGTTTTCAACCCTCCATGATGAGGAGGGGGGAGCAACAGCAACCCCGCATTGGGGGTTCTCCTTATATAAAAAAAGTTTTTGTCCGATCTTTTCTAAATTTGCCATAGAGGTTCTTTGATGCTCAGGAATTCACGGAGGTTAGCTTTCCTCAATGTATGGGTGGGGGGGGGCAACCCCGATGGGGATTTTCCTTGAAAAAAAAATCAGTTTTTTGTCAAATCTTTCCAAAATTTGGCATAGAGGTTCGTTCATTGATGCTCAGGAATTCTCATAGAGTAGTTTTTCGCCCCGCTACGGGGGACAACCACCAAATGAGGGGTTTTCTTACAAAAAACCAGTTTTATCATGTCTTTTCCAAAATTGTCACAGATGTCCTTTGACGCTCGGGAATTCCCGTTTTCGTCCCGCTATGGAGTGGGAAACCACGTGTGTGTATGTGGGGGGGGGGGGGGTCTGATCTGTTCCGAATTTCGTACATTTGTCTTTTAATGTTTCGGAATTCTCAAGTGTAGTTTTCATCCCGCTATGTGTGGCAAACCCCATTGGAGTTTTCCTTATAAAAATCCAGTTTTCGTCGGATCTTTTCCAGATTCGGCCCAGATATCCTTTGATGCTGGAAATCCACATAGGATAGTTTCCCATGGGGTAGTATTCATATGGGGTACTACCCCATGTGATTAAAGAACCTATGTGCCAAATTAGAAAAAGATCTGACAAAAGCCTGGATTTTTGTAAGGAAAAACTTCCCTAATTGGGGAGGGGGTGCCCCTAAAGGGGAAAGAATATTTCAAACTGTTTGAACTACATCGCTACACCGCGATGCAAGGATGGTGATGCATCACGATGTGGAAATTCCTACATCACCCTGCCCCTACTGGGAATATAAAAGTACTACTTCCTCAGCAGATATTGGGTTCTGGAAAAATAAATCACGTGCTACTTTTATGCACAGTTAGATCGATACATGCTCGAAAGAAAATTGCTGAAAAGTTTCTTCTTCATTGAATCGCATGAAAAAATTCCAGAAAAAAAAAAAAAAAAGATTTTTATCCAACTTATACCACAAATTTCAAAGAAAAAGTACAATAAAATGGACACCTTTAAGTTAGTACATATTTGTTCTAAAATTAGATACAGAAAATAAAATTAGATAATCTTAAGAAAAAGCTTACCTTTTTCAAATTAATTATTTGTTTTATTAATTTTGCTTGTATGTAGAATGTTTATTTGGCCAAATTTATGTTTAATACAGGAACTTTATTATTGCATGCATTTCATACTTCATACTTTGAAAACAATTCTCTGCCAAAATTGCAAAAGGTATTTGAAAATATAAATCTTAAAAAAATGCAGATGTGAAATAAATCTTTTGGTAAAATTAATTTAGTGTAATGTTTGTTAAATAATTATAAAAATATATCTTTGCTTTTTACCCCTAAGTTTTATTTTTATTTCCAAACATGTGTAACATGAAATCCATGTATAATATACGAACACTTAGAATATTGTTATAATTAGGAAAAAGTCTTCGTCTGTCCTTGTTCCGATTATCTCCGTGATGTTGGATCCATCCTAAAAGAGTTTTAAAAAGAGAATATATACATAATAAGTAAAAGTTTAAGTCGATGGGTGTATGCCCTCATGCACATGGATCTTTTTTCTATTTCTAGGAAAGTTTTACGATTAAATTCAGCAGTTTATTTCTGAAATAAAACATGTTTTCACGATTTCTTTCAAAATCTGAGGGGTTTTTTTTTTCTTAAGTTAAAATGCTACGATTCGCTTGTGACTTTGAAAAGCATCTGATTTAATTTTCATATTTTTCAAAATATATGATTATTTCAATGCTGACAGCTTTTTTTCAAGCAGATTGCAAGAATGAGTTATTTTTACAGCGGATGAACAAAATTTTTATTTAGGCAGCTAGACTCTCAGTTAGTTTCTGAAATTAATTTCTGAATAATATTCTAGAATTAGAGTTTCTTCAATTTATCGAGAATCATCATTATTTAGCCATTAAACGAGTTAATTCTTTTGCACATCAAGTCGTGAATTTTCATTTTTTTTTTGAGTTATAAAAAAAATCAAAAGTGCGAAAATTGTTGATCTGTGATTTTTTTGAGCAATCACGATTGCTTATTGCTCTCACTTGACAGTCCTTGATGTTCCGGTTCCTTTTTCAGCTTGGACCGGGCCTGCAGCACCACCGTCCACCGGCGGCGGCGCGGCTGGTCCTGACCACTGTCCCCCGGAATCTACTTTAGCTGGGAGGTGGCGTCCATGTCCTACACACGCATGCGCATACACAGTCGCCTACGCGCGCACGCCTTTACACACATACACACGCCTACGTGCACACACGTAAGCCTACATACACGCACACAACTATATACACGTAAGCACCCAGGAGGAGGGACATGCTTGGGTGGGGGAGCCATTTCTAGAAACAATAACTCTAACCAGTAGTCTTGTCGCAACTCGTGATTGCGAAAAAAATAATTTGAATTCAAAGTTTCGGAATTCAAATTAGAGTTTTTTAAATTTATGTTTTATTTTAACCGATAGCCAAAATACACCGTTTTTTTTTCCCGATTCTCGTGTTCCGTTTTCTTCACGAATGTTTTCTGAAGTACTCTCCTCCCCCCCCTACCTAAATTAGTTCCAATAAAGTACTTATGAATTAAGTAGTACTGAAACTGGTGATTATGATTTTATTTGCACATTTTTCAGAGATTTTATTGTGCTATGTTATCAATAAACAACATTTACTTACCGAGCTTTACCTTCTTAAACCACTATCAAATTAGAGTCAAAAACCCAGGGCTCCAACACTCGAAGCCACGCTCTATTTCATAAGATAACTAGTAATTACATAAAGCTACTTTCTAGCTGATGGATAGGGATTTAGTAGAAAAAAAAAACTGATTTTTCTGCTATACTGGGGATAGAGTACTTACAAAATGAGGCGTAGCTTAAGGGAGTGTGTACTTCGGATTTTTTTAACTCAGCTGGTAATGATTTTAAGAGGGAATGCTTGCCAAGTAAAGTTGTTAATTGATAGTATGGTACCTTGAAATCTTTAAAAAATATTCAAACAAAATCATAAAATCATCAGAATTAATCACTAGTACAAAAATATTCAAACGTAGCTCTACTTACTAGTTTGGGACGGAGACGAAGGGAGTATCACTTTTTAACTAAGAATATTTGATTTTTAAAATATGCAATTTTCACGCAGTAAATAAAAAAAACGCCAAGGAAGAAGAGCTGCCAAAGATAGGGGAAACCCAATAACAAAGTGCACTTTCTTGTTTGTTTGTGTCTTGAGAACTAATTGGACTGATATCAATGGATTTTTTTTCAAAGGTATATAATGAAAATAGGGACTAATGTGGTGAGCTAAGCTTGTTACATATATAAAGCTTATCATATATTTTCATTATCCTTTCAATTTTTCAATTGAAGTTCGGTTAAATTTTCAGACATTTTACTTTATATCCAGCAAAATCACAACTCCAACTAAAAGATTTGGATTTATTGGAAGTTCATCTATAAAATGCTTCTTAGTCTGATTTAATGTAGACCGGGATTTCTCACTTTTTGTTTGACAATATCTTGAGGCGGCAAATATGGCAATAAAATTAATGCTGCATTTATTTTAGCTGTAGAAACTATGTATAATGGAAAAATTCATAATTATGACAAATCATGTAACCCAAAATTGACATAGAAAAACTTATAAATTTAGTGCATGAAGTGGGAAAATAAACAACAAAAAATGCTTATTATTATTACAATTTTCAAACATGCTATAGGATCTTTTCTTTTTTTTCTTTTTAAATCGAGGTTAAACATTAAAACTTCTCTTCAATAATTTATTTTAATTTGCGGAAAAATTGAAAAAATATTGAAAATATTGTGCTGAAATATCAAGCACAAAGATAGAGTTCTTTATGGAAATTAATATTTTCTCTATCTTAAAATGATTTCATCAAATTGATATTAACTTTACTTCATGTTTTATGCAAGTAAAAAAAAAAGGCTGCACAAATAATGAACATAAGCACCTATTGCTAGAAACATCTGCCGCAGGGAAAGAGATTATATAAACAACGTGGGGTAAGCTGGTAAAGCATATTGGGGGATTGGTATATAGTATTTGCTTAAGAAAATAAAAATGCAGAATGAAACAAATTTGAATTATTAAACTAAAAAATACACTTCGTTTAACAGAATTATTTTTTTTAAATTCATTGAGGAGAATGAAAACACATAACCATGTAATATATTCCATGTTGAAATTAAAAGTTTCAAAGTTCTATGCCTTTTATAAAAGCGCTGTATTTATCATCTGTGTTAGTTAAGCTACGGTGGAGGGTTTTTTTTTTTTTTGTAAGTTTAAATTCGTACAAACTCTTTAGTCATGTTTGTAATTTTTTGTAACGAAATAAAGGAAGTACCCTTTTGGAAACAAATGTCAACAAACCAACATTTTCTTTTACAAATAAAAAAAAACAACGCTAGCTAAGCCTAACGTGGAGGTGACTCAAAGTTAACACACACAGAATTCTAAACCTAATCGAACCGTTCATTTTCAATTTTAATGTGTTTTAAATACAACTATAAACACAACACTAAACAAAAATGTAACAATACACAAAAGAAGGCACATTGCACATACAAATTTCAATAAATACTAACCTTTTTTATGAATCCTTTAGAATAAATTGAGGTAAGATAATTTAACGAGCAAGTACGAGATTGAAACGAAAACTCCCAGAATTCACTGCAATGTGACGAAATCGGGACGAAATAATTTCGTGAAAAATTTGAGATTTCTGGTTTCGTCAAATATCACGTGATTCGGTGACGAAAGGATCGTCGAAAATAACGAAATAGTGCTCGAGGATTGCCGGATCGTCAAAATAGACACGTTTAGTGTGACGTCAGGGGTTGCCAGAAACACGGGGAAGTTTCCAATCATGCCGTTGCTATGCGCGTTGCTAAGGGAGAATCAACATAGGATCTTCGTAGGAATAGGGTTAGGGCGATGTTTAATTGATAGTTTTTTGGCAATTAAATGGTCTAAATAATTTTTTTAGTGGTTTCAAGTTACATATAAGCCACCTGTAGACATCATTTGACGAGTATCGATAATTTTTACATATGAATCGGGTTAAAATTCGGCAAAACATAGAACTATGTGGAATACAAGTGTGTTTTCTAGAGTTATACACTCTTCTTATTGTTATTTCTTTTTCGTTGGGGGAGAGGGGGACAGGTCCGACATTTGAGAGGGTCAGGAGAGGTATTGCCCCTCTCATGCCTTTTGGAAAATAACTGTATTTCTATAAATTTGGCGTAATTTTTGCTGTTTTTCGACGCAACATACTCGTACATTGACTTTTTCCTTTTTGCACGTACCCTTCTAGGAAATTTGAAATATCATGACTTGGGGGGGGGGGGGGGAGATTTTTCTTTTAAAGTTTAGAGCGAAATTTAATTATTATTATTTTTTTAAGAAGAGGAGTAGTTTTAATTGAATTGTATGCATTCTTTTCTTTAGAAGACGAGAGACCATGTCAGCCTAGTCAGCGATATCTGGAGGGGGGGGGGGAGAATTTTTCTGCATTTGTTCCAGTAGTAATGCATATTTTAATGAAACTCCATTCCTTCGGGCTCTTTGGGGAAAGAGAGAATTGCGTGTTTTCTTCAAATTGTCACGAGTATTTTAATCATTTTTTTTCTTTTTGTATTCCGAGGCGGGGGATTTTTACTTTACTCTACTTGTTATACATATTTTTTGTATCAATATACATAAATATACATTGAAAATTTCAGTTTGTTCTACTATTTGCAATGCATAGTTCAATTAAATTCTTTTTTTCTTCGGGGAGAGGGGATATTTCTTCTTGCTGCGCGTAATTTTAAGTAATTGCTCTTTGGGGGGGGGACAAGGATATACATATTAGTTTTTTTCTAGGTTCAATGGGAATTTTATCAATTTCTTCAAGCTAGTTTTTATTCCTATTCGGAATAGAGCTCAATAGGAGTTTAACTTAAATTACGTGTGTGGTCTCGCAGAAGAAAAACTTTTAAACTAAAATATCCCAATCAAACTCGCATTAGAATAAGGACAATGTAAACTAACATCCCCCCTCCATTCGAAAAAAAAAATAATTTCAATGCAAACAAGCATCACAATCGAGAAAAGTGAAAAATTCTCCTTCCCCAAACAAAAAATTACTTATACCATTAAAAAGAAAAAAAAATCCTGCTCGAAGAAAATAATTATAATCAAATTCTTAGAAAACTTTAAACGGGATTCAAAAAAAACTATCGTCATTTCAAATTTTTCTGCAAAGGGGGGGGGGGGGGGTGTTAAATCATATACAGTAAATGCATATTGCATCGAAAGACAAAAAATTGCGCAAAATTTATAGAAATGCAGCAATTTTCCGAAAGCGGGGGAGGGGGGAAATGTCTTTCCAGACCCTCTCAAATGGCGGAGCTGTTCCCCTCCACCCAAAGAAAAAGAAATAACAATAAGAAGAGTGTATAACTCTAGAAAACACACTTGTATTTCACATAAGTCTATGTTTTGCCGAATTTTAACCCGATTCACATGTAAAAACTATCGATATTCGTCAAATGATGTCTACAGGTGGCTTATATGTAACTTGAAACCACTAAAAAAATTATTTAAGCATTTAATTGGCAAGAAACCATCAATTAAACATCTCTCTAACCCTATTCGTACGAAGATCCTATGTTGTTTCTTCCTTAGCAACGCGCATAGCAACGGCATGATTGGAAACTTCCCCGAGTTTCTGGCAACCCCTGACGTCACCACTAAACGTGTCTATTGAGCGTTTCATTTTTGACAGTGCGTCTCGACAAAATGAAGCTACAAACGGAAAATTAGCTTGTTAGTGATGAATAACGAAAGAGGGCGCGGGATCCTGGTCTATTCCCGTGAGGTCCCTTTAAAATGTTTTCAAAGATCTCTTAGAGCTAATTAAACTACTTCTAAATACATAAAATTACGTACTAACTCATTTCGGATGTAGTGATAAAATATTTTTAAAAACAATTTAAGCTGATTAACTATTAACTGACATAAAATGCTCAGTAATACATAGAATCATTGTCATAATGCTTAAAAAAGAGGTTATATATAAAAAAAAAGAATTATCTTTTTTTTTTATAATTTACTAACGAATTAATGAAGAATTAATAAACAAATCGTGAAACTATCTACCCTTGACTTCGAAATTCGTAAGTCTTATGTATTCTTTTAGATTCACTGCCGACTGCAATATTACTCTCATAGCAAACCAACGTAATTTTATTGAAATTTGTTTCTTGCGTAGGTGTGTGCGTTTTAAAAGAAATAATTTAAAATTGTGAATACTGAAATGAAGAAATCTCTTTATATTAAAAAAAAAAGTAAGGTCAAAGAAAATTTTGAAAGGAAGTCTGTGGCGGGACAGCGTCAAGGAGACCCTATAGCACCTACACACCTACAGCCTTGAAATTTTGTACGAAATAACTTCGAGTCCCGCTCCGGTGGTTTGCTCATACAGTTTTGTTTTTTAAAGTTCTAATTAGTTTTTCTGTAATTAATTTTTTTAGCTCAAATTTTGCGTGAATCGCCTATTATTGCCTAATAAAAGGGTGAAAAAATTACTTATATATATAAATATTATATATCATTGGAAAGGGTAGAATTTTCCGCGTTCTACGCAATTTGTTTCAATGCTCTAACGTAATTACGGCGCTAGTTATTGTTTTTAGCTCGAATTTGTTTAGGCTAAGCTAAAATTTAGGCACTACTTTCTTCATTAAATTTATCAGTAAAAAGTGAAAGAATTGTCGCAGTTTTTTTTTTTTTTTTTTTTTGGACATTGGAATTAGTGGTTTTTTTTATTCCAGATGTAACTCGATCTATGGTCGAAAAACTTAGCTTCTAGCTCCAAAGAAGAAAAAGTTATAAGCAGTTTTTATCAAGTTCGAAAAATCTCATTTCCATTCAAATTATTGATGATATTTGGCGTTCCCATAGTTACGTCTTTTCGATTCGTTTGTTTCTTCTTTCTTAATCCCAAATTTCGAGGTTGTGATTTTAACGGAAAATCTTAGACTCAACTCAATTCAAGTCCCGAGCTAAGGTGCAAAATATATTACTAGAGATCATGATTATGAACGCGATTTTTCAAACGTATACAACTGCAGTTTTGCAATGCGCAGGAGCCTCCTAACTAGTGAAGTGCCGGATCGTTAAAAAAGTAGATCCGCGGATACGGACCCGGATCATTAGTGTCAAGACCCACGGATACGGATCTCAATTTGTTTTACCCAATTCAACTATCCAAGTGTTTAATTTGTTACGGAAGGTATTCTCGTCAGAATAATAACACTGCTTCTTCAAAATATGTCATTTACGGCGAAAATATAATCAAGACTATGATTTACTCTTTAAAGAAATCCCCGTTAAAATTGAGGGAGAGTTGGAAGGAAATGGTCAACGCTGCATTAATGCCTAAATAGAATGTGAAGAATTATTTCTAGCTTCCTCGGTAAATGTAGATACAGGAGCAAGAGTGTAAAGCTGCTACTGGGCAGGCTAGAAATAATTTTTCGCATTTTATTTCAGCATAAATGCAGCACTGACCCATTCCATCCAACTTACTCCGACCGACAGAATAACAGAGACGAGAAAACCTTTACAAACAGGTAATAGAGAATTTAGTTTCACTTTTTTTGAAGAATGCCGAGAAAAACCAAAATGAAGAACAACAGAAACCCCAAATCAATAACAGAAACTAATGTTAAACTAAAAATTAAAAAAAAAATGTCCTAGAGTGCCGACCCGATATTGAGATGGATTTTGCGGGTCAAAACACACATTGTTAACAAATATGAACTGACAGCGAATAGAAATTTTAAATCATTGAACTTTTTCTCCTTATCGACTATGAAATAGCTACCGATCACGCGTATAAAGGCTTTGAATTGCATTTAAAATTTCTTTAACAAGATTATAGCTTTTACTCCATATAACTTGGAAGTTCCAAACAAATATCAAATGCAGAAAAACTTTGTTCTTTCAATTTGAGGCCAATATTTTTAACGTACGGGTACATTTTTACTACCATAATTCTGAAAAACGTGAAGTCGGTTTTTATTAATATCTCCGGTTTTGCAGCGGGTGGTACAAATTTGCTTCTGAAATGATACCTTATAATTTAAAAAGGGAATAAAACCTAATTTAAACGGAATTTAAGAGTCTTTTATTCAAACATTCAGGAATTTTTAGAATAGAAAAGATCCGTTCCGTTAAAAAGTAGCGGATACGGATCTTTACTTTCCCTTGGATATTCGCGGATACGGATATCCGGAACATCACTACTCCTAATTCTTATCGCTCTGCAAATTAGTACAAATTATTTTGAAACCTGGGGAAGGGGTGCTTTTTGTTCCAAAGAGCGCTCATAATGCATCTTAAATCGTTGCGAATCAAATAAGATTGCTAAGCAACCTTCGGGGCTTGGTCAGCGTTAGCGAGCGGGGACAGAGCTCCCTAGTATATTGAAAAATAGTTAATGGTATTGTTAAATTAATCCTGGGAGGGGGAGGTTCTGAACCCTGTGCCCCCATCCTAAAGTCCCTAAATGTTATAAAGTTAAAGTTTTGTCAAAAACATTTCATGACTAATGGGCCATTTTAAGATTTTTAATTAATGCAGCTTTTCTAGCATTCTGTGATTTAGTTTATAAGCACTTTTGCAAGCTTTTTTCTTTTTCACTAGCATTTGAAATTCGAACTCAAAAACTTTTAGAGCAGATAATGGTACACAATCCTCTCTTTAAGCGAATTTTTTTTTATTCAAACAAAAATAGGATAGGTAGCAAGTAAATATGTTTTAAATTTCAAACAGTTTCGTCTAAATAGGTTAGATTGAATAAATGATACGTCCGTCATTTTGAAATCGTAGAAACTGGACACACGTGCTTTTTTTTTCTCTCTTTTCTTTTCACACACCCCTGATGAAGAGTGGGCAACCCTATAAGACGTCAAGAATTCGCCAACTTCATTTTCAATAGTAGAAACTTTTAAAAGAGTGGGACTTAATGGAAAAAGAACAGGAAAAACAGCTTGGTATTTTCAAACTTCTTTCACCCCTCAAACCCCACAGGAGGTATGGCTGGAGCTCTTCGACTGCGATAAGCGCTATTGTTTGCTCCCCCTAGTCCCTCGGGTATACCAGAAGTGTGGAAGAATTTGGACGACACCCATGAGATGATGTGGAGTCCCGAAGAATAACAGATATGAATCGGTACATTGTAAGAAAATTCCCAAATGTCACAGATTATTTCTGGGCCACGCTGCGGGATTTCACGGGTTTTCACCCATTTCCACTGTAAATCAAGTATGTTTTCTAAAAAGGTTCCAGAAGTTCTGTAAGAAAATTCTGAAACGTTTCGGGATTTCACTGTGTCTTTATCCACTTCCCGCAAAAATCAAGTATCTTAGTAAAAAAAAAAAAATTCTGAATTGCTACAATGCACGAATGCAGACTTCAAATTGCTGTACGAAATATTTTTAGCTACCAGTTTAAAAATAAACTTAGTGTATATATGAAGTGTATCACCTTCGTTTTCGTTGTTGTCATCCAGATTGAGCTGATAGCATTCATGTCGGATTTGAAAGGGGAGCAATAATGATAGATTTTGTGATGCGGTACACTCGATTATCGGCGGAATCAGGTGGTACAAGTGCAGCGGATAGTAAAAATCACGGATAAACAGCAAAAAACTAAAGTGAGGGTCAAGTAAGTTAAAACTGTTCTCCCTCCAAAAACTTAGCTGTACTGCTGCATAATACTTTCTGCAAACAGTGAAAACATATGCAATACAGTAAAAAGGTTTTGTATACAGGGTGTCCTGAAAAAGACTGTTTTCTAAAATTTACTACAGGGGAACGGTTAATGTTAGAAAACAAATTCCTGCAGAAAAATCATGTGGTGGGTGCTAAATTTTTTCCCCTCAGAGTTCCAAATTTGAGTTTAAAATGTTTCAATAGATGGCGCTGCACATAGTAAGCCTATAAATCAAAAAAGAAGAATTGAAATTCACCGATTTTTCCTCCGATTGCGACATGTGATTACAGTCGACGATTGTTTGAAAATATTGTTTTGTTCTTTTGTTTATTATTTTCGAAAAATTATGATGTCATTTTCTATCTTTTTCTTTTTTTTTTAATCTACGGGCTTACGATGTGCAGCGCCATCTATAGGAAATTTTTTCAAAAAAAAATTGGAACTCAGGGGAAAAAAATTTACTGCCCACCACATGAATTTTCTGCAAGAATTATTTTTTTTATCATTTACCGTTTTCCTGTTATAATTTTTTGAAAACAGTCATTGTTTTTCAGGACACCCTGCATTTACACTTACAGAACTTAACATCAGTAAAGAACAAGTATGTACGATGAAGAAAGCACAAAAAATAAATAAATAAATAAAAACAAAAAATACTGAGTTTTAATTTAAAATTTTTCGACAAAAAAAGCAGCTATTGGTATTTTCTTTTTGCTTCGAAAATACATGTTCCTGATTGTCGATTGAATAGCAGATAATCGGGAGCTTAGTGAATTTCAATTAGCATCTTTTAATTCAGTGCAAGAACGTCATAAGTAAAACGAAACTTTTTAAAACTTACGCTATCTACATTTCTTCGTAAAACAGAGAAGAAACAACAGATTTTCTTAAAACAGACCTTATGCGTAGTAAAACGTTCAATCAGTGGCTTGAAATATTTTTTTACTTCATGTGATATCTTACTTTTAAACTTTAAAATCGCTCTCCTGAAAAATCACGTTTCTGAGACGTTGTTGAACGTTTTACCAGGAACATTTCTGAATTCTTCTGAAAGATTCTAGGATAATTTTAGGAGGGTTTTTTTTTTTTTTTTTTTTTTTTTTTTTTTTGCGAGATATGTTACTGGCAGAAATTGGGCATATTAGCTGCCCATTGTTTACCAGGAACGTTTCTGAATTGTTTTTTTACTGTGTGAGGGCAAACTGAAGCCTTTGGACACTGATCTTAAAATCTGCATACGATTTGGCGATATTAGAGAAAATGCTTTAGGAGCAGTTATAAATATATTTTAGGCTTCTTGAAGAGATCTTTATGGAGTCTAAAAATATGTTTGGCTTTTATTTAAAAATATTCTGAATTCTTCAGAAAGTTTCTTGGTTAACTTCAGAAAGGTTACTGAATTTAACCGGAAAACTTTCCAGTTTTTTTTCTTCTTTTTTTTCCAACTATGTTAATGACAGAAATAAGGTACATTATTTTCCAGGAACATTGCCAAAAAAATTTTACAAAGCAGCTAATAATGCTGTACCAATATCGCTTTTAAGGAAATCAGTCTGATTTAGTTCCTTGTGATTCTTTTTCAAATGGTAACTGCATAGCTAAATTTAATGATCCTATGGAATATAAATGTTATTGACATTCATAGAACTTTTGTGTTCTGTGTACTCGTCAGCGATGTAGTATATTATTCATAACGTGGTTTCTATTGATAACATGATTGAATGTGAAATGCGCATCAGTAAACATCTGTTCAATGAAAATTTTATCTTTATTTGCTTTTCTGTTCATTGTTGTTGAACAAAAGGATTTTAAATAGTCTTATTCTGAAAACACTGCAAGCACTTCTTTCATTGTTTGACAAAAATATCACGTATAGTTTTTTTTTTTTTTTTTTTTTTTTTTTTTTTTTTTGTGACATGCAAGTATTAAAAGTGGGAAAAAGATATTGTTGCTCAAAAACTTTTCTGGCAATTACATTTTCTAGAATAAAATGCCCTTCGCACAGAGCCATCTGTTCCAAATTTTTGTATTGTAAATAAAGTCATTTTTTAGTATTTACTATTTTATCGTCAAGACAACCGACAATTGGAGCTTAACATGTGCCATATTAGACGTAAGATACGTTCTCAACTTTTCAACGAGACATCTGATGTAGTAGAATATTGGTGAGAAAGTGAAAAAAAAAAAAATTCGATTTCGAGACAAACTTTAGATTTTAGACCAGCTTTGTAAGTAAATTTGAACATGCTCAACACAATTCCGGTTGAATTCCGCCCTGTCTTTTTCACTCTCTATTTACACGGCATAATTAACTATAAATTCGATAAAAGGAGCAAAAAAAAATCCATTTTTATATTTGTTTTACATTTTTGAAGTGTGTTGGTATGCAATATTCTACTTTTTACTCTTTCTTACGGCATCTTTCTCGAAATATTATGATGATCAGACTATTTATTCGTCTATCTTTTTCGGTATGTTAAGTTCACCCTTCCGCATTCTTATGTGTCTCCGTATGCAAGAACTGAAGAAGTTAATCAAAAAGATCTCGAAAACTTATCAGTTTCTCCCACCCTCAGAGAAGCTGAAATTTAAAAGAAAAATGCTAATCATTGTTATAGCTCTCAATTTAACAACTACAATCATGTTCTTTTCATTGGACCAACCCATTTTTATGTTTATCTTTCAAAACTTTGTGTACGATATTCAAGACGTATTTATTATGCTCTTTTGCTGCGTTTGCAACGTGTTCATACTCACTTTAAAAAACTATGCATTACTTATTAGCAAGCATAGACTTTTGCCTACACAAAAACAAAACCACAACTATTTGTTGCGTGTTCATAATAAAATTACTTCCGCATTTTTTGCTGCTAGAAATGAATTCGAAAATTATATGTTTTTAGTTCTCCTCACAAATTTTCTTCGAGCTTTTTCACTTACAATCCAGTTGATATATAAAACGTGGGAAGACAAATTTTCAAACAGAATTTTCCTCGTGTCTCCATTTCTTCGGTTAATGGTTATACAGTATTTCATATCTTCACTGACAGATGCAGCCGAAGATGTAGAAAAAGCCGTCCATTCCTTACCGATAGAGGATAAGGGTTCGATTAAAGTGTTACGCTTGTGTGAAAAAATACAAAATCGGCGAATGGAGTTTAGTATATTAAGGACTATACCAATGAAGAGAAATTTTTTTTCTGACTGCTTTTGGAATTGCACTTTCATACGGTTTAATAATTTCAACTTTTGGACAAAGATCATGCGATAGAATGGATGCAAATTTGACTCTTTCTGAAAATATTACCACTCTGACTAATTATTTTTTTGATTTTAATGTGTGATGATACTTAAGTGGTTTCATCCTACGAGCCATCACGACTCCTTTCTTTGTTTATATTTTTGTTAAAAACAAACGACGCTTCACGAAAGAAACTTGTTCTCCAAAAAAAGTTTTTGCAAATGCAATTTTTTTTTTTTTAACAGTTCATCTACTTCTCTATCTTCAAATCACACATCGTTGACTGACTACTACGACAAGGTAACTGTAAATTTGAAAAAAGTAGAATGTGTCAATCGAGGCAGTGAGGAGCAAAGGGATGTAAGTGGCAAAATTTAAATATTGGAGATAACCAGTACAAATGGTAGGTGCAACTCTCCTCTGTCTCGGGGCAAAAGACTGTACTAGTTACCCCGGTAGGTGCTGCTGTACAGCATGATTTAGAAAAACTTTTCGATGAAAGCCTACCGAGCACCTTATCTTTAAAGTGACTTAACACAAAACTTGAAAATGTCCACTTACATCCCTTTGCTTCTCACTGCCTAGTTGTTCTTTTTTTTTTTAAAGCTTTTGTTCGAAAGAAGACATTAATATGTCCAATGCAATGGAATTTAGAAATGGTCAGAGCCTGATTACGTCTTGCACACTTATGACTTAGGCACAGGGAGACTAGGTCTGGACTTAGAACCCCATCTTCCTAAGGGAACCCGAATATTATAAAAACTTTTTCATAGCATTAAAAAATCATGCATTGTTAAGATAATAGTTTTAAAAATAAAGATTTAGGGTAGGTGCACCGGTTGTGGCCACTGTACCAGTTGTGGCCATTTTCACATTCAAACCAGAAATACTAAGAATATACAGCACTTCAACTAATCCCAAAGCTTGTTTTATAATCTGAGTAGCGATTCTCAAAACTTTCCCTGTAAGAAGGTCCAGAACTTTTCCTCTGTCTAGATGCAGGATGAACTTGTGTGAGAATTAGCGCGTTTGTTACTGCTTATTGTTAAGAGTACTGCTTATTGTTAAGTTTCTTCTTAATCTATTTACAGCAGCAATAGTTTTGCATATGTTTCGCTATTGTAAAGGTTTTCTTATCAAACTAAGATCAAGTTTTAATGTGAGTCCCTTACTTTTCTTTATTTTGTAACTTAATTGCATAAAATAGTCTGGCCAAAACTGAATCACGAATACGTATATTTTGCCAGTTGTGGCCATAGTTATAGCCACAACTGGATTACGTATTGTTCCAGTTGTGGCCATGCGGAATATTTTAAGTATACTGTGAAACTCTGATTCAACGTTATCCGAGGATTTACAATACTTATGTCAAATGTAAAAAGTTAAAAATACAGCCAAATGCCATTATAACCGATCAATGTTTCAGCTTATCGGTAAATCAGGGGACTTTTTTTTTTTTTTTTTTGATGTTGTAGCACAGTTGCCACTTTAACCAAGTTAAACTGTATTGAAATAGCAAAATTCATACTGCATCTACATCTATCATTTTCTTTTTCTTTTTGATTTAAATGTCTGAACATTTTAGAATGGATATTTTCAACCAATTATAAATTTTTGTTTTTATAAATTCATTAGATTCATCATTTTTTTAGCTTTACTGAACGTATTAATTTTTGTCTATAATCCATTAGTAACAGAGATATTGGTTTTTGTATAAGCATAGTATGTTGTAATAATATAAAAGTTTAAAATCCAAATGCATTTTTTGAAATGATATTTTATGTACATATGCGCACTATCAAAAGTGAAAACACAAAATATTCTCACTTTATTTACATGACACCTTTGTATGTGCATAATATATCGTAAGAATATGAAAGTTTAAACTAAAGATAATTTTTTCGAAATGAACTTCTACGAGGGCTCACATGCTTCAAAATCTTTTATTTATGTAACACTTAGTTGACCTTGATTTTATACTGGTTGCTAAGAGCAACGCAAAGTTTATTAGTTTACTAGCTACGTCGCCCGGCTTTGCACGGTCCACCTCGAAAATAAAAGTTATGTCAAGTGACGCGAGTTCAACACTCAGGCTTGAACCAAAAAAAAAAAAAAAAGTCAGTGAAATTTTGCGGCAGATTGCGGAACCCCCCCCCCCCCCCAAAAAAAGTAAACATTTTAAATCCCCTGATTACACGAAAAGCCTCAAAACAAAAACAAGAATTTTACCTGTTCATATTCGAGAAAAAAAAATGGCAACAGATCTTTTATCTTAATGATTTTCTTCACGCTATACATTTTAATAAAAGCGTTGTTGCCGAAAGTTGAGATGAAGCACTGAATAATAATTTGAATGGAGGAAAGCCTTCGAAAAATATGGATTTTATTTTGAAATCTAAGAGTCATAATTAATAATTTTTAATTGATATCTGCGCTAATTATTATCGGAGGATTATGTTAAATAGCCAAACATGAAGACGGGAAGATTGCGAATCCATCGATACCTGGTTCGATGGTCAGTTCACTGTCGTTCGGGAGAAGAAACTTGGACATAGATAGATAGATAGATACTCAGATTTTATATGTATAAGATGGTCTACTCTTACAATATTTGTAGTAAATTTTCCAATAACATTACCAAAGCTACTTCAACGAGCTTTGAAATTTTCGTTCAACATATTTTCAAAATGATTAGTACATTCATTAAGTAAAAATCAGTACGATTTTTTATTGGGTCTTAATTCTAATAAAGTAAACAAATCATTTTACAGTATTTTTGTAGTTTTGGAAGTTTTAGTACAAGTTTTACAAATAGCTGCATTTGAATATGAACGTTTTCGGAAGCATTTTAAAAAATGCTACTTAATTATTAATTTTTACACAAATTATGTGAAAAAATCCAATATACAATGTTTATAAACATAGTTTTTCTATAAAAGAGCTTCTAACATATTCAGATTTCTTAATTGTTTAAACTTAAGAAAAAACGAAGAAAAGAAATAAAGAAAAAAAATCAACTCTAGCGAGATTGAACAATTTATAAAACACTAGCAAAAATACCCGGCGTTGCCTGGGTCAGTAATAATTATGAGAAACAATCGTTACTTGCACTTGTTTTCTGCTTTAAGTGAAAGAATTTAAAACACACCTTTTGGACATGATTACAAATCCAGCTTCTTCCTTACCCATAAAAGTAAAATAGCAAAAGGTAAAAAGAGAAAAATAGTATTCATTTTGAAACGAAAGCACGAAATTTAAGCGTATACAAAATTGAAGAATGGGGTCGTTTCCAAAATTATAAAAGTATTTTTTTCTGAAAGAGCATGCTCAAAAACATAGGCTCTGACCATTTTTTTTTAAACTGTTTAAGTTTAATATTAAAAAAAAATACTTAAATCGGTGCGCTTTCATGGTTTACGCTCCTGCCGATGATATCACAAATGATGAAATGCCATTCAGTGTTGCCATTCACAGAGCAAAATATTTAATTCGCATCTTTACTCACGTGTATTGGCAACGATATGGTTGATAGCAAGCGTAGAGTGCAATTTTAATTCGCTTATTGATTATCATAACGTGGAAACGCGGTAGAAAGATGCGCCAAAGAGTATCATTTGTGACGTCATCAAGACCACGCCGTGTTTGAAAGATCAGACATTTTAAAAAATTAAATAAAAAATAACTGTTGGGAAAATGAAAGTATTTTCTGGGTCCATGTTATTATTTTTCTTTTGCTTATTCTATCAATTTCAGTGACAAAAAGTAGTACTTTTGATTGAAGGAAACAACCCAATTTCCGAAATATGAAATTAAATTTCACATGTTTCAGAAGATTTATCAGTTAATACTTATTTTTTTTAAATCTTGGAGTCGTACCTTCTCTGTATGTCTATTGAAGTAAGAACTGTTAAAAAAAATTTATCCGTAATCCCTTTATACTTGCTTTAGTTACTTTGGGAAATTTCAATTTTTGTGGGTTCTTTGTGTGATTTTAAATCTTACCGAATTTGCAGGAATCGTTTTGAGATACGTTGGATAATGCTCCCCCTCATTACTTTGTAAAACGGTATATGTTACTAATTTTCGTTAAAGAAATATTGTCACCAGATGCTGAGATACTTTTGGTCACCATAAAATGTCGCTAAACAGTTTCATCCGAAATGTTTCCAAACTAAGTAGTAAAATTTGGCGATTGTTTGAATTTAAATGGAAAATAATCAGCCAAATCCATTTGCCAATCTTGTGGAAAAACTCTTCTTTAAGATTTAACTTGAGAAAAGCCTCGAACAGTCAGGCGAAACGCAAAAATATTCAACAATACAATTCAAGCTATCAACTGGGAGTTGAGATGATACACTAAATAATGAATTTGGTTGATGAAAGCCTTCGAACATGGAACAAAAAAGCTCATAACTCGTTTTTTATACAACTTAGAATTTTCTAACAGATGCCATCTTCAGCAGAAAAATTAGCGCTTTCGATGGATACATAATTTTGATATGTACACGTATTTTTTCACCCCCATATTGGGTCTTTTATGCGATAATTAGGACTAAAATTTTAATAAAAAAGGAACTATCAATCGGATTTTTTTCGATCTGGTCTACAAACCTCCCCAGTACCAAAAGGAACAAACGGTGAAAGTTTCAGCCAAATCTGCCGGGTAGTTTCTGAGATCTTAGGGAACAAATTTACCAAACTCCATTTTTATATATTAAGATTTTGTATAATACTTGTTGAAATAATGGCTCCCAAAAAATCAAGCAATTTTTTTAAATTTGAAAATGTCCGTTTCTCAAGTTAAAAATGCGGTACAGGCTGTAAGAGGTGATTCCATTTTTGTATTAAATAGACCGCACAGCTTTTTCTAGACAAATGGCAGTACAGTGGTCAACAGCTACAGGTGTTTCATTGTGTGCTTCATCAGTTCGGAGACGTCTGCTACAACGTGGGCTGCGCACAAGAATTCCTTTATACAGGATTCCTCTCACGCAAAACCATCGTCGCCTGCGGCTACAATGGGACAATGTGCATAGGAGCTGGCGTGCTGATTGGCAGCAGGTCGTCTTTTCTGACGAATCCCACTTCAATTTGTGGCACCATGATGGCCGAATTCGTGTTAGGTGCTATACCGGTGAACGGCACATTCCGGAGTGCATTATCGAACGCCACAGTGGACGAACACCCGAAGTTATGGTCTGGGGTGCCATAGCATATCATGGACAATCACCATTGCTACGAATGGTGGACAATTTGAACAGTACCCGATACATAAACGAAGTTTTATAGCTCCAAGCTATTCCTTTCCTGCAAGGATTGCCAGGGGCTGTATTCCAGCAGGAAAATGCCCGTCCACATGTCGCCAGGATTTTCAGATCTTACCTTGATTCGCAGCAGGTACAGCTTCTGCCTTGGGCTGCATATTCCCCGGATATGTCACCGATTGAACATGTGTGGGATTTCGTTGGGCGACGTCTCGCTCGTGATCCTCGTCCTGTTGCTTTGACAGACGAACTTTGGTTGCGCATACAAACAATATGGAATACTCTTCCGCAGGCAGATATTCAAACTTTGTTTCACTCCATGCCGAGTCTTGTAGCAGCTCTTATTGCGGCGCGTGGTGGCCACACAAAATACTAATTTCTATCTCTTTTTATTGTTTGTTTGGTTTGAAAATGTAATCCTTTATTTGTACCATTACCACTCAACTGTGTATTAAATTTCATTCAACTATGATGCTTCCTTCATGGTGTTGTAAATTTTGAAAACAGGAGTGTATGTCGAATATTGGACTTGGATTTTAATCCTTAGGCAAAAATTTTGTATTGGCCACAACTGGAACATTAGGTGGCCACAACTAGTGAAATCTACACTTTTTCAGTTGAATTGACTTACTTTCTTTTTGCTTATTTAATTGCTTATGAGTTTATACGTATGTTAAAGAAGCTTTAATTCTGAGAAAATGGACATATATTTTATTGTTATAGTGCAAATACAAGAGGAACTTGATCCCTTAGAACTTTCTTTTGGCCTTAAAGTGGCCGAAATTGGTGCACCTACCCTATTTGTTGAAAAAAACTTTGATACCTTTTTTGTATATAAGTATGAAAGATTTATTTCTTGATACTTTCATGCAAAAGTTACTGTAGTTATACTAGTTCATAACTAATTAATGATGCTAACAAGCAATTATAAAATAAGAAATTTTAAAAAACACCGACTGAGTTGCAACTGTAGAATCAAGAGAGAAAATTAAAAATCCTTTTAAAAGTCTTATATTATTAACAATCAATGTAAAGTATTTTATTTGCTACTAGCTTTTACCCGCGGCTTCGCTCACGTTGATGTAGTTTTTTTCAATCGATACAGGGAATTTACATTATTGTACAATTTTGTTCCTTTTATGCTAAGTGAAATTTGGTTCAAAATATGTACAATTTTTACGAAGGTAGCTATATTTTATGCCTTGTCACACTGTAAAAACGATTCAGAAACGTTACTGAACAATAACAGGTAGCTGATGTGCCCAATTTTTGCTAGTAACTTATCTCGCAAAAACCAGGAACGTTTTCCGCTAAAATTCAGTAACCTTCCAGAAGTAATCCTGAAAAATCCAGAAAGCTTCCCGTGTTTAGACAGTAGTTCAGAATAATCTTAAGTAGGGATAACGTAACAGCTCCAAAAGCAGTGTTGCTAGCATGACCGAAGCTAAGCCGAAATTGCAAGCAAGTATCAATAATCTCACTCGCAATTCCTGCATAGCAACGTAGCCCATACTCATTCGCTCCCTTTGGGAGCTTAACTAGCATATGGGCAGGCTGTAATTGATCGGAAGCCCATCCATTTTATAAATGCGCTCAGTCAATCTTTAAACTGGGAGCTAAAAACATTTTTCACAACAGTGAAAAGTCTGCATTCGTGCTACTTGTTGCAATTCAGGAAACTTTTTGACAATGATACATGATTTTTCCAGGAAGTGGGTAAAAACCATTAAAATGCTGAAACGTAACAATGAAATACCCAGGAACGTTTCGGAACTTTTTTACAGTGCAGTTGAAATACGGTAAAATGTCATACCATGCAGTGCACAGTTATAAACATGTAGATGATATGATAGACCGAGGAGAAAATGACACCAAGTGCAATATTTCTATTACTTTAGATTCCTGATTTCTTAACAGTTAAGCTTTAATATTTTCGATGCTTTATTCCATAAGTTTAATCGAAACTCCTTAGGAAAACTAGTTGATGTGTATTTTATTTATTTATTTATTTATTTTTTTTTTTTTTTTTGCAATGGTTTAGCATTTTTAGCATACATATTTCGACTTTAGATGATAAATTTTGTAAAGTAGTGCAATAAAAAAAGTAATAAATAAATGTGTAGCAAATGATAGAGCAAAGGGAAAGGCCTTTTTTTGACGCATAAATCATTTGCCCTCGTCCCCCCGTTCCCGAACTTTAAGGTTTCAAACTCGAGCGACATTTTAAGAAAAATCGCTAAGGTACGTAACGTAACGTTACGTACACTAACGTTAGTGTAGCGTAACGCCACACTAGCGTAAGATTGGATTGTAAGATGTCGGCAAATATGGATATACTTACGCTACAATAGGCATAAATCTTCCGAAAGGCTCAAGAAAGGCTCTTAGGTTGGTTGGCTTTCCTACCATTAGGGACGAGCGGAACTCCTCTTCAGATGCTACTTGCAAATCCATTTTCTTCTCCCTGAAATAGTAAAATACAATGATTTTTTATCTATAGTAGTTTTTTTTACCTATTTGGAGATAATATCGAATCAGCTGTCTTAACCTGAAGTTAGCGATCGTTTCTTTCCACTAACAGCAGAGAAACGACCTTATGAAACCGTCCCAATAAAAATTTGGCTGACACAAAGATGACAGAATTCACGAAAATGTTTCCAAGTCTATAAAATGCTACCAGATTAAAATCGGAATTTAAACGGGCAAGAGGGGTGGGGGTGGGGTGTGTATGTCATAGTTGGGACAAACACACGGTCAATTGTCTGCTATACGATGTAAATTGTTGATGTGGAATTTCAGTGAGTTCCTCTGTATTGGGGCTTAGTCCAACGCTTGTGGACAAACATTAGATTAATAAAAACCATAAATAATGGAAAACAGTGGATCTCAAATTTACGCTACACTGTAAAAACGATTCAGAAACGTTTCTGGAAAATAATAGGCAGCTGATGTGCCCACTTTCTGCCAGTTACATATCTCGCAAAAATCAGGAAAATTTTCCGCTAAAATTCAGTAACCTTCCTGAAAAATCCAGAAATCTTCCCACTTAAAGCCGTTGTGTCTCTGGAAGTTCAAACTTATCTCTGGTAGGGATAATATCACAGCTTGGCACCTTCCTGATTTATCAAGACAGTGCCAAAAGCAGTACTGCAAACATGGCCATATCTAAGCTAGAATTGCAAGTAAGTATCAAGCATCTCACTTGCTTGCAATTCTGGCAACGCTACGAAGTCCATACTTATTCGCTCCCTTTGGGAGTTTAATCAGCATGGACGAGCCGTAACTGAACTGAAGCCGATACACCTTATAAATACTCTCAGTTAATCTTTAAACTGGAAGCTAAAAATATTTTTTTACAACAGAGAGAAGTCTGCATTCGTGCAACTTGTAGAAATTCAGGAAACTTTTTGTCCTTGATACGTGATATTTCCAGGAAGTGGATAAAAACCATTGAAATCCTGAGTTAAGAATGAAACAAGTTTAAGAATGAATGTTCTTGGAAAATTGTATTCTCTCTCTCTCTCCCCCTCCTCCTCCTCTCTCTCTCTGTCTCGCTCTCTGGTGTTTTCCATGGAGAAAATGAGTTCTTCCTTGTTTCGATATTGAGTACAATTTTTCCATACTTCGGGTGCCTGATACCTCACAAAACTTCCATTAAACGTATATTGGGCCTTTTGCCCGATCAGTAAAGTAATTTCATGAAATTAGCATCGATACCATGATTTTGAAGTTTGAGAAACATGTAATTAAGCATTATCCGGCTGGAACAAACTGTCTCCATTCATAATTAACGATACTTTTAGTGTGAAAAATAATATTGCTCAGCACATTAACATTACTCTCAGAATTCCTTCTGCCCTGCACAAAAAATATTGGAATAGTTTCGTCCGTTGCGAAACTTCATCTGACCATTACCGAGCCACCGCCAAATGTCCCCTTTGAGTTTTTCGTTTTTTTTTTTTTTTTTTTACTTTACAGAGTATGTACCAGAAATATCAAAAGCCACCTAGTCAATCCTAATTAAACTTTTTCGCATCAGAAAAGATTTCATTATCCCATCTTTTACCTATAATAATGCACTTTTGGCAGGCTCAACTCTTGGTCTCTTACGAAGGTTTGTTAAAGTCGGTCGTGATATTAGTTTCACAAAATGAAGTTATTTCTCTTTTTTTTTTTAAACGTGGTGATCACTTAGAGCACTGCATCATAACTTAATTCCCGTCGAAAATCTCTTGATGTTTGTTTTTTGGAGCAAGCTCATCTTATTTATTTATTTATTTTTTTGTTTTTGTTTTACACGTTGTTTTACACAAACAGGAGACTTCCTACCTATTCGTCTTAGTCGTCCTTATTTGCAGAGATTTTTGAGAAAGCTCTAAATGACTGATCTGTATCAAAACAGATTTTTTGCTGTTTGACGTACAGTGAGTCGTGAAATTTGTAAAGCAACCACTTTCCTTTTCCAAAATTCTTTATGTTGAGTACCTAATTCATTCATAACGGCAAAAATAGAATGTGGCGTCCTCAATCGCTTACTAAGCATTTACATCGTTATGTAGTGATCAGGGCTTGATTACTACAACTATGTTGTGGCCCCTGCATTTTAGGGGCCCCAAATGGCTAAAATTGTAAGCTTTGACTAGAGAGGCCCCTGAAAAAGTGTCTGGCCTAGGGTCTCCCGATATCTTAATCGGGCAATCACTGTAAAAAAAAATTCCGAAATGTTACTGAATATTTCCGTGTAACGTTACGGGATTTCAATGGTTTTCATCCCCTTCCTGGAAAAAATCAAGTATCATTGTCAAAAAGTTTTCTGAATTGTTACAAGTTGCACAAATACAGACTTCTCGCTATTATGAAAAATATTTTTAGCTCCCAGTTTAAAGATGAACTGAGCATATTTATTAAGTGTATCGGCTTCAACTCGAACACCGCTCGTCCAGACTAATTAAGCCCCCAGAGGGAACCAATGAGGCTATGGACTACATACTGTTTGGCCATCGATTACATGGAAAGGCTAATATCCGGTTTATTGGGATGCTAGTTGGTGTGTTTCAAATGTGCACTTTTGCCTCTAAATAATTTGGCCTTAGTTTTGTAAAAATGAAAATTTGCTCACAGCAACATTTTTTAAATCTAAAGCACATTCAAACCATATTCTCACGGCAAAAATTAATTTTTTAATTTATTCACAACAAAGTTTTAAGCTTACCATTTTGCTTTTACGTTCCTGAACGAAATGAAAATATTTTATTTTCTTTTGGTTGTTTCCATGGTAACTATTGTTGTTTCCCCTTGTTTTATTTTTGAGAATGCAATAAATGATTAAGGCACTAGTGACATTATAAAACGCGTGCATCAAAATCCCATCGTTATTTTCCCTTCTCCCCCGCTAAATTCATTCAGATGGAATTGTCTTTACTTGGCAGATTGCCGAATTACATACAAGCCGTGGTCAAACAGTAGCTCTGCACGTTTTGCAGGCGAGTAAAATTATGAAAACCTACCTGTGCAATTCTGTCTTAACTTTGGTCGTATTTGCAATGCTGCTGTTGGGACTTCCTTGATGAATCAGGAAGGCGCCAAACTCTTATATTATACCTTCGTAAGTTTACTCTAACTTTCCTGAGTCACGACCGCTTTAAACTGGATGGTTTCTGAGTTTTTCCAAGAGGCTTCCAGGATAATTTCAGGAAGGTAACTGAATTTTAGCGGTAGCGTTCCTGGTTTTGCAAGATAAGTTACTGGTAGAAATTGGGCACATTAGCTGCTCATTATTTTCCAGGAACGTTTCTGAATCGTTTTTAAAGAAATTTGGTGCTATTTGCAGAACAAAAAACATGCAAAATTTGCTTTTTTAGAACATACAAATCTAATTATCCATTAATTTTATCCATATCACACGGATGTTTAAATTCAAACTTCATTCTATTAATACGAAACTCCTATGTATTTTCAATAGAAGTATGAAAAAAAAGTTTTATTTACCATTAGTATCCAGTCACAAACTTTGAATCACTTTCTAACCAGATGCAGTTCTGACTTGCTGATTTTTCTTTTGTCCTTATAATTTTGACTACCACTGCACTCTTCACAAAAGTAAACATTCTAAGTTACCCTAAATATGACATGTGATTTTTCTTGTTTGAAAGACAAATGCCCCTAGCATAAATTTTTCATTATTATTCACTTAAAAAATAAAAAAATAAAAGGTTTACTTACTTTGCTAATTCCCAGAGAGTGGATGGCCTGATCGCTCCATCTAAGTGAATGTGTAGTTCAATCTGTTTGAAAAAATCAATATAAATTCCAAGCTGTGGACGAGGGTAATGCCACTGAGTGACGTTCTCAAACCAAAACAATAAGTATTTTGTAACATACACCTTAAAATACACATTTTTCAAAATATCTTTCCCCTGGTACATAATATTTTAAGAAAAATTTAATACTAAAAACTGAATTCTTGAAATACATTTAAGATGATTAAAGAGAATCAAAAACATGATAACTGACTGACATGCTATCTTCATTAAATACATCATCAGTCATTTACCATGTTTTTAACATTTTTTTTAAAGTTGTCTTATTGATATTCAATTGTACCAATAAATTCATTAAAAAAATAAAAAACAGGCGAGGCGGAAGGTTTATTGAAAAATATATATTTTCGTTGAATGTTACAAAATACTTATTGTTTTGAGAAAGTCAGTCACTCATGGAATTGCTCAGTAACATCATTTTTCAGTTCAAATAACATACTGGGTGATCCATAAGTCAGGACCAACTTTATAAGTGAACTATCTTTTACCCGCGGCTTCGCTCACGTTGATGTAGTTACAGGCAGAGGTCAAATAGTTACCAAAAAAATGGTTTGTCTCCAGTTTTGCCGACATTTCAAATTGCGTGCCCCCTGCACCCTTAAGTGTATCAAAAGGTATGATTAAAACTGAAAATCAGGGGGAAAGATGAAATGTCGGCGAAACTGGGAAGACACCCAAAAATCACACAAAATAAATCACGAAAACGTTCAGGAGTTGTAAAGAAGTTAGTTTGGGTAATTCTCAAAAAATCCAATTCGAGTGAGGTCAACTGTTCTTAAATGAAGTGAAACAGTTCTCTTATAATCCAGATCTCCGTCAAATAATATCCGATGCTACACCGGGTATCTAAATTATTGTATAATGTACAGCTTCGTACCGGAGAAATCGTCCTAAAGTATTGTCAACAATCACTACAAATCCTGATTCTAATAATGTCCCTTTAGAGTGAGAACATCAAACCTTTAAATTCCCCATCAGATGGAAATTAACTGTTTCTAAATAACGGAAACAGTCCTGATTACGATACGAAAAAGTTCAAAGTAGCAATACCATTAAAATCACAGTAAGCACAACAGTTTTTTTTTTTTTTAAAGTTCCCATTTAAATGAGAACAATAGTACAAAAATTTTCTCATTTCGCAAAGAGAAAAATCCCCAAAAGTCTCTATTAGAACGGTCTCTATCAGCGTTTTCAAATAACATTTCCCTCTGATGATCTTAGTTTAATTAATTTCCAAAATCCTTCATAAATACAGGTCCGATTGGATAAAAAACAAATAAAAAACAAAAACAAAATAAAAGAAAAAGAAAGAAAGAACAATATTCTCCATTGTCGCCATTAAAATACTGACATTAATTCCGCAAAGTCCTAATTAGCATTTTGAACCCTTAAAAATACACACACACAAAAAAGAAAAGAGAAAACGAAAAATTTCATAAAAATTTTAAATAATTCGCTAATGCACTGAAGTAGTCGCCTGGTACGACTGGAGATAAAAAATGGATTTCATGGATTAATTTAAATTTTAATATTAGTTTAAATGTTATTTAAGAGTTGTTCCACTAAATTGGCGGATCATTATGAACTTCAACACCCTATAGTACTTAATGATCTTTTTACCAATATTAATTTGGCTTAATTTTTACATTTTAATGCAACTTTTGTAATGGCTGTAGCGCCAAAATTTTTGAACACTCATCCCGACCACGTTATCATAATTCTGCCTATCAAATAAGTTTTTAAAATGGTTTTTTGTTTAGTTTCATTTTATATTTTTGCAATTAAAAGCAGCGTTAAAATGTAAAATAATAAATCCAAATCCATTATTTATCGCCAAAGGACCACAGTACCATACATTCGCCAGACACTTGCCAAGTTTATGAAACTGCGTAAAATGTTTAGTTAATCTATATTCATCTTACTACTATTATATATGCGAAAGTTTGTCTGTATGGATGTATGGATGTTTGTTACTCTTTCACGCAAAAACTACTGAACGGATTTTGATGAAACTTTACAATAATATAGCTTATGCATCAGAATAACACATAGGGTAGTTTTCGTCCCGTTTTCGTCCCCCCCAAAACCCCCTTAGGGGAGCAATAAAATACAATTTTCGTACAAATTCTCTAATATAGGGTTGAAAAAATACTTGCAAATATTTACATTATATGTTCATCGAAAGCTCTGATTTTTCTGCTGAAGATGGCACCTATTCGAAATTTCTAAGTGGAATAAAAAACGAGTTATGAGCTTTTTAGTTCCATGTTCGAAGGCTTTCCTCAACTCAATACAGTATTTAGTGTATCATCTCAACTCCCTGTCGATAGCGACAATTGTTGTATTGTTGACTATCTTGCTTTTCGTGACTGTTCAAGGCTTTTCTCAAGTCAAATCTTGAAGTAAGATTTTTGCACAAGATTGGCAAATAATATATGATTTGGCTGATCATTTTCCGTTTAAACGGAACTTTAATGTAATTAATGGTTTTTATTATTATTTATGCTGATTGAACACTTACTCATTATCCAACCAATCAGCAGATCGCCAAAATTTTTGCAGTAAGATTTCCGTAGCTGATGTATTTGGCAGTTTTTTCAATGTTGCTCCTTTTGAAGCCGAAGACTACGTCATAATGTTTCTCAGCTTTCACCATGTAAACAAAATATCGCCAATCAAAGAATTTTCAAAAGACTTTTTTTACTGTGTTAAATAATCCAGCAACTAAATTAGGCAAATCCATAAACAGCACAAAAACTGCCATTAATTTTCCTTTTTGCCCAATTTCAAACAATCTCCAAATTTTACTACTTATTTTGGAAACATTTCGGATGAAACTCTTTAGTGCCATTTTATGGTGACCAAAAGTATCTCAGCACCTGGCGATAATATCTTTGTAACGAAAATTAATATCATATCGTTTTACAAAGTAAGGAAAGAAGGAGGGAGCATCATCGAAGGTATCCCAAAACGATTCCCGTAAATTCGGTAAAATCGCACCAGGAGCCCACAATGATTGAAATTTCCCAAAATAACTAAAGCAAGTATGTTAAAAAAAAAGAGTATCAACAGATTAATCTTTTTAAACATGAGAAGAATAATTTCATGTTTTGGAAATTTGTATATGCTTAAATATAGTGCTTTCGTTTCTCAATCAATACTATTTTGTTCTTTATACTAATTGCTATTTTACTTTTATGGGTAAGGAAGAAACTCTATTTTTAATCACGTCAAAAAGATGTGTTTTAAATTCTTTCACTTAAACCAGAAAACAAAAGCAAGTAACGATTTTTTCTCATAATTATTACTGACCAAGGCAACGCCGGGTATTTTTGCTAGTAAGATATAATTTTTAATTCCGAACTGATGATGCTATAAAGAAAATGTCTGCATGTATTTGGCCGTTTCTGGCGAAAAATAAATCTTTGTTCGACGGTAAATGGGGTGGGGGAGCAGACTCTATTTCATAACTCTTTTTAGTTACCAGATAATTGTACGTAGCAAAAATACCCGGCGTTGCCTGGGTCTATAATAATTATGAGAAACAATTGCTAATTTTATTCGTTCTCTGCTGTTACTGAAATAACTCAAAACACACCACTTTGACGTGATTAGAAACAGAGCTTATTCCTTACCCATAAAAGTGAAATGGCAATAAGTATGAAGAACAAAATAGTACTCTTCTAGAATCGAAAAAACGATATGTCTAAAACCTTCTCTATATTGCTATTAAAGTACAACTTTTAAGAAATGTAGCCGCCCGTAATACCTTACTGCGATTTAAAATGTTATTAAATTTGCGTTAATCGTTTTGGGATATCTTAAAGGAGGCTCCCCCTCCCTACTTTGTAAAACTCTGTGTTACTGATTTTCATCAAAGAGATAGTGTCGCCAGATACTGAGATACTTCTAGTGATTATAAAATGATGCTACCCGAAATGTTTCCAATAAATAGTAAAAATTTGGCAATTGTTTGAAATTGTGCGCAAAGACAAATTAATGGAAGTTTTTTGTGCTATTTACGGATTTGCTTAATTTAGTTGGCGAATTATTTTACGCGTTAACAAATTTAAAGAAAGAAATATTAAAGAAATGGATATATTTGGTTACATGGTGAAAACCGAGAAACAGTATTGCGTGGTCTTTAGCTTCAAAAACAGCGACAGTTGGAAAAATTGCCAAATGCCTTAGCTCTTAGCTATTGAAATGATTCCACAAAAAAAAGTTTAGCTAGATTCCCATTGATCTATTAAATACCCAGTCAACACAAATAAATAAAAAAACACCAATATTTGTGTTAAACTTGCAATAAAATGGAAAATAATCAGCCAAAGCCATGTATTATTTGCCAATCTTGTGCAAAAATCTTACTTCAAGATTTGCCTTGAGAAAAGCCTTAAACATTCACGAAATGCAAAGATAATCAACAATACAACAATTGTCGCTATCGACAGGGAGTTGAGATGATATACTAAATACTGTATTGAGTAGAGATAAGCCTTCGAACATGGAACTAAAAAGCTAATAACTCGTTTTTTATTCTACTTAGAAATTTCGAACAGGTGCCATCTTCAGCAGAAAAATCAGAGCTTTCGATGGACATATAATGTTAATATGTGCAAGTATTTTTTCATCCGCATATCAGAGACTTTATATGAAAATTGTGTTTCATTGCCCCCCCTAAGAGGGTTTTGCCCCCCATAACGGCACGATAACTACCCTATGTGTTATTCTGATGCATAAGCTATATTATTGTAAAATTTCATCAAAATCCATTCAGTAGTTTTTGCATGAAAGAGTAACAAACATCCATACATCCATACACACAAACTTTCGCATATATAATAGTAGTAAGATTATTTTAAAACGAATAAAGATAAAAAGATGCGGTTTGCATTGAACGAATCAAAAAGAAGTCGGGTTTTGTGCGGCAACGAAACAAATCTGTTTTTGACCAACAGATGGCGCTATAGATTTTTATTTCTCCATAAATCTTATAATACAGTTTCACTGAACGGGCTTTCTCAACTATGGACAGCATTTTGATTGCATATTAGTTTCGACTACCATTACGTAATGCCGTTGCTCCTTTTTTGTCGTTCATTGCTTTGCATGATCTTAGATCAGCAATCTGACAGTGCCATCTGTTGGCCACCAACAGAACTATTTTTGGTTCGTTGCCGAACAAAATCCGACTTCTTCTCCTTCCTTTTAGTGCAAACCACATCTTCTTATCTTTATCAGCTGTCGTATTATTATTTTTTTTTAAGTTCGTCCTGACCTATAGATCACCTGGTATATATACTCTTCTTTCAATAAATCGCGATCGCAATCATTTTAAGTTAGCAGTTTGAATTCCTAAAACGATTGCTTCTCTCATGGGAAGTTATAGGTCGCATATTCATAAGTCGGTTAAGTCTGATCTCATAACTTTAAGTATGCTCGAGAAATCAACAAGCAAGAAATTCATAGCAATAGTAAGTCAAAGTAGTCCATTCACTTGCTTTTGATTACAAATCGATTTTCAATGATTTTATTTGTCTCTTCGATCCACAGTACAGCCGATACACAGAAGAACAAAGTAGGATATTTCAGCTAGATAATGTGTTTTCTCGGGGATTCTACACTGTAAAAAATTCCGAACCGTCACATATTATTTTCGTGCCACGTTACGGGATTTCACGTGTTTCCACCGGTTTGCTGTGAAAAACAAGTAGGGAATTTCAGTCCAGAGCGAGTAGGCCGTTGTACTTGCACCCTTTACCCATACACTGTAAAAAAAAATTCCGAAACGTTACTGAGTATTTCCGTGTAACGTTTCATGATTTCAATAGTTTTTACCCACTGCCTGAAAATATCATCATTGTCAAAACGTTTCCTGAATTGCTGCAAGTTGCCTGAATGTAGATTTCTCACAGTTGTGAAAAATATTTTTAGCTCCCAGTTCAAAAATTAACTGAGCGTATTTATTAAGTGTATCGGCTCCAATTCGGTTACAGCCCGTCAGTCCCCAAAGGGAGTGTATAGGCGTGGTCGGCGTTGCTTTGCAAGAATTGCAGGCGGGTTTGCAAGAATTGCAGGCGGGTACAATTGTCCAAAATTGCGCCTTTTAGCAAAGAAAATATTTTTTAAGGGCATTTAAAGAGCATTTTTTCCATAATGTATGTCAATTCTTGTCTCTATACAGTATTATAATTTAACTCAAAAATTTTTGAGTAAATTAAAATGAAAGTTATTTGGTATTGAAACTTCAAAGTTGAGGTCTGTGTTTGCTCCCACCTTTTGAGAACTGCCCTTGCTTTTGTTTTCTGTTTTAAGTGAAAGAATTTAAAACACATCTTTTTGACGTGATTAAAAATCGAGTTTCTTCCTTACCCATAAAACTAAAATAGCAATAAGTATAAAGAACAAAGTAGTATTGATTTAGAAACGAAAGCACTATATTTAAGCATATACACAAATTTAAAAAACATGAAATTAATCTTCTCATGTTTAAAAAGATTAATCTGTTGATACTTTTTTTTTAACATGGAGTCTAAAACCTTCTCTGTATGGCTAATGAAGTACGAAGTGATTAAAAAAAAAGTAGCTGCGCTCGTAATCCCCTTATACTTGCTTTAGTTATTTCGGGAAATTTCAATCATTGAGGCTCTTGATGCGATTTTACCGAATTTGCGAAAGTCGTTTCGGGATACCTTCGATGATGCTCCCCCATTCTTTCCTTACTTTGTAAAACGATATATTAATTTTCGTTACAGAGATATCGTCGCTAGATGCTGAGATATTTTTGGTCACCATAAAATGGCGCTAAACAGTTTCATCCGAAATGTTACCGAAATAAGTAATAAAATTTGGTGATTGTTTGAAATTGTGCAAAAAGGAAAATTAATGGAAGTTTTTGTGCTGTTTATGGATTTGCCTAATTTAGTTGCTGGATTATTTAATACAGTAAAAAAAGTCTTTTGAAAATTTTTTGATTGGCGATATTTTGTTTACATGGTGAAAGCTGAGAAACATTATGACGTAGTCTTCGGCTTCAAAAACAGCAACGTTGAAAAAACTGCCAAATGCATCAGCTACGGAAATCTTTCTGCAAATATTTTGGCGATCTGCTGGTTGTTTGGATAATGAGTAAGTGTTCAATCAGCATAAATAATAATAAAAACCATTAATTACATTAAAGTTCCGTTTAAATGGAAAATCATCAGCCAAATCATGTATTATTTGCCAATCTTGTGCAAAAATCTTACTTCAAGATTTGACTTGAGAAAAGCCTTGAACAATCACGAAAAGCAAAGAAAGTCAGCAATACAACAATTGTCGCTATCGACAGGGAGTTGAGATGATACACTAAATACTGTATTGAGTTGAGGAAAGCCTTCGAACATGAATCTAAAAAGCTCATAACTCGTTTTTTATTATACTTAGAAATTTCGAACAGGTGCCATCTTCAGCAGAAAAATCAGAGCTTTCGATGGACATATAATGTAAATATGTGCAAGTATTTTTTCATCCCAATATTAGAGAATTTATACAAAAATTGTGTTTTATTGCCCCCCTAAGGGGGTTTTGCCCCCCATAACGGGACGAAAACTACCCTATGTGTTATTCTGATGCATAAGCTATATTATTGTAAAGTTTCATCAAAATCCGTTCAGTAGTTTTTGCGTGAAAGAGTAACAAACATCCATACATCCATCCATACAACCAGACAAACTTTCGCATATATAATATTAGTAAGATGATTTAAAATTTTTAACTGTTGCCATCTTATGTTTGTTAACAAATAAAATATTTGTAATTAATTCAAGCAAGGCTTTTAAAATAACTTTCAATTTTCGCTCTTTGCTTTGCTTTTGTAATAATTCAGACATTGGGATGGTCGTCAAGTTTTTGCATGTGTAATTTTGTTTTTGTTGGGAATATTGCTTCCTCGTTAAGCATGGGGAGGGATCAGAATTATAAGAAAGATATAGAAGAAAGTTTCGTGATTGCCACAACATACTAGTTTAAGTTTTTATTTACGTCAACAACTCTAGTGAAAAAAGTACTAACTCTAAAGATGAGAAACTTTGTAAAAATGGTTATCTTAATATATAAAAATCAATGTCCTGAGATAACATATATATATATATATATACATATATATATATCAACGCACAGCCGAAACCATTGAAGCTTCAGACTTGAAATTTGGCAGGCATGTCCGCAGGATTATAAAAGTAACCACTAAGAAAGGATTTTTCGAAATCTCAATTAGTTCGGAAGAAATTAATTAAAACCCCTTAATTTCTGCGAAATTAAAAACCTGTCATTGAAATTCAAATCCCTTATTTTCGAAGGCTTTCCTCCATTCAAATCATTATTCAGTACTTCATCTCAACTTTTGGTCGATAGCGAACTATAAATTTGATATTGTGTTTGTTTCTCGCGTGATTCTTCGAGGCTTTTCTCAAGTCAAATCATAATGTTTCTGTCTTTTACTTTCATTTTTTTCAAAACTAGAAACGAAGTTTTAAGAACATCATCACAGGCGGACTATCCTTTTGAATTTAGAAGAGGTCAGTTTCCTGTTAAAGTTTGCTTTGCAATAACCATTAATAAGTCACAAGGACAGACATTAAAAGTAGCAGGGATCGATTTAAGAGAAGACTTTTTTTCACACGACCAATGTTATGTAGCTTGCTCCAAAGCCAGTTCATCAAGCAGTTTAATAATTTTAGCACCAGAAAAAAAACTAAAAATGTTGTATACAAATAAGTTCATGCTTAAACATAGGTATAACAATAAAATGTGGATGACCTGTGTTTGCAAAGATAATCAATACTTTAAAAGGATAGTTAATAACAGTTAAAGATCGGTTAAGGACAATTACCCGAGCAATGCTGGGTACGGGAATGCTAGTTGAACATATTACTGTGATATAAAACTCCAAAAGGTAATGTAAATGCATAATGTGGTTTTGAAATAATGATCAATTGAACTTAGGGGGCAAAACTGCAGTACCTGGATGTGATAATCAGGCTCTTTGGTATATTGAATGAAATTCAGTCTTAGCTCTGGCTTAAAGGCGATAACTTACTACTGCTATATACCCATCAATTTACGAGTCGAACAGCACCATGCTGCGGACACCTGCTGGTGAGATAAATTTAATTTATCTACTAGTTTGTTGGCGGTAGAATTACGGTAACCGGGTTGCGGCGATAAATGTTTCATTATGGCAAACCCGCTACCTCAATTGGCGACACAGCAATATTAGCAACCCTACAACAAAGCTGATTCGCTATTCGTTTGGGCAATCGGCAATACACAAAACTGTAATTCGCAACTCCAACAAACTATAGGGGGCGCTGCAGTCACTGTCCAATGGCGGATGAAAAAACTAAAACAAACGCACGCTGTAACGTATAAATTGCTTCTAAACTTAGGAAATGAGAGAAATTTTTGTTCGCATGTATGATTTTTTGTTCTTTATTCATTTGAAAAGATTTTTCAAAGTCTTTTGGTTATTCTGACCCATGTAGAAAAAGATTAGAAATCAAAAAGTATTACGAAAGTAAAAAATTAATGCAGAACACACAGTAAGTTGCTCTGAAGCAGCAATTTTCACGATGTTGAATTCGGAATTCATAAATTTTTGGTTCGCTTCGAACAGCATTTTCATTTTGTACCGTTTTTTCTACACATTAGTACATATTATGTCCAGTGTCGTGACATTTCCGGCATTTGTTGACATTTTTGTCACATAGTGCACATACGTGACAGACTGTCAAGAGTAACATTTAACACTAGATAATTTATTTCTATGACTATATGATTGGATATTGAAGGAAATCATCATGCATTTAATTCATTCGTTATGGAAATGATTTAACTGATATGCGAAATCTTGTCAAGATACATTATTCTTTCACACAATTTTAAAACTATAATCCTATAATTAGGTTTTTTGGCGAAACTCTTCCACCGATAATGACAGCTTTTTCAGAGCAACAAAGTTAAGTTGGCGCGATATTTTAGCGATAAAAATTCCAAACTTTTATTTTTTATTGTTCAAATTCTTAACATTCTTTCTGGATTTTTCAATCTGTTCTGCGAAAAATATTTTCAAGAAAATTTATTTGCATACTGTCCATTTCAGTTGGATGCTGTGTAACAAAGGTTATTTAAATCATTTATGAGGAATTAGGTTAAGGAAAAGAGTAATTTTTCAGCATGGTCCTAGTGTCCAGTCAATATTGTTAAGTCCGCTTTTTTTCATCGAATTGAAAAACTGATATTTATTCAAATTCACTCAGAACAAGATAAATAAAATGTGTACTCACAGTTTATATCGGATATTTTTGATGTTCCGCTGTTGCGGATGACGATTCCAAATGATGAATTACGCAAATAAAAAAAAAAAAAAATACACATAACAAACTGTTTGTTTTGCCCAAAATGAACTGGTGGAACGCAATGTTTTAGTTTTTTCGGCAGTTTTGTAAATATCCGCAAGGTAGCGTATTCGAGCTCTGGAGTTGCGAATTGATTTGTCTCATATATATATATATTTTTAATTCTATAGAATTATATTTTTAAATTTTTGAAAGTTGATTTTTTTTTTCTGAAAATTGGCAACGTAAACTGAATTTTTCCAATTTTTAGATCGTCGAAACATTTTATAAAATTTTACATCGTCGAATGTTTTTCACTCTTAACTATTTTAAGTTGTTGATTTCAAAATTAGTCATTCATATCTTTTGGATACTTTTTTTTTTAGATTTTGCTCGTCGTAAGTACTTTCCTTAATGTTTTATTGTTCCATCTTTAATTTAAAATTTATTAATTGTTGTAAGGACGCTGGAATGCTTATCCTTTAAAACTATTATTTTTATAAAAGATCTACATGAACATTGAAAACTGAGCAAAGGCTACTAAAACATTAAAACTTTTAAACAGTAAAAGGTAACATTTGAAAGGTTCGCTGTCGGGCGAAACACCTCGTCGCAAGCTCTCCAGGAACAACCTCGCTTCGATGGAGCGCACTCTTTTGAGTTAACTCTCCTGAGCAGAGTTGAGTAGCGCGCGTGTTCGCTACTGATTGCGCTGATCAACTGGAGCTGTAAAACAGAGGAGGAGCTGTCAGAGGAGTTCCGGAGTCCACTGACCTGGAGTCCTCACAGTACTCCCCCTCCAGTGACAACGAAACGTTTCATGAATACTTATGGAATCGAACACGACGCCCTGATCGCGTGGTGTAAAACTCCTCTGTGGTTTTCGATGGAGCACTAGTAGGTAGTTCCAAGGATGCCGGAGTCAATTTTTCAGGTTGTACTGGAGGTGATGGGGTTGATCCAGTATCCGTAACCCAAAGGAAAGCAGGTTTTAGCCGATCTATACTCACAACTGCCTCTTTGTTGTTGATTTTAATGCGAAAAGTCTTTTCCTGTCTAGCGAGCACTTCATGAGGACCGGAATAAGTTGGCTCCAAAGACTTTCGTAGAGAGTCAATGCGAAGGAACACATGAGTCGACGTTAACAAGTCCTTCTGCACAAAAGGACTGCGTTTGCAGTGGGCACTAGTAGGCACTGGCTTTAAGGATGACATACAGTCTCTCAGCTTGTGCACAAACTTGGTAGGGTCGAGGACTATGCTGGTGTCCATGGGCTGGAAAAACTCTCCTGGAAGACGCAAGGATGAGCCGTACACCATTTCGGCAGCGGTGGCAGAAAGGTCAGCTTTGTAAGCTGTTCGGAGCCCCAAAAGCACTGTAGGAAGAACCTCATCCCAATGAGTCGAGGTGTGACAGCGTAACGACTGCTTGAGGGAACGGTGGAACCTTTCCACCAGTCCATTAGAAGACGGATGGTAGGGTGATGTCCGAATTTTGTAGATTCCCAGGAACTTTGTAAGAGACGTAAAGAGCTCGGACTCGAACTGTCTACCTTGGTCAGTAGTGACGAAATGTGGAACTCCAAACCGACAGATCCACGTTCTGTAAAACTGTCGTGCTACTGTGTCTGCAGAAATGTCAACCAGAGGGACGGCTTCTGGCCAACGGGTATAGCGGTCAACACAAGTTAACAAATAACGATATCCATTCGAAGGAGTGAGTGGTCCAACGAGGTCGACGTGGACGTGGCTAAACCGTTGTGAAGGCAGATTGAAGCTTTTCAGAGGGCTAACTGTATGTCGGTGCACCTTAGACCTCTGGCACTGAATACAAGCACGGGTCCATTCCGCTATGTCCTTGTGCATCCCGGGCCAAACGAAACGCTTCTGCAGTAGTTTACGCGAAGCTTTAATGCCTGGGTGTGACAAGCGGTGAAAGTTCAGGAAAACTTTCCTGCGGAACTTCACTGGGACGTATGGACGGATACTTGCATCTCGCACATCACAATATAGAGTTGTGCCCTGGCCAAGCTGCATGGGCTGTAGGTTGAGGCTGTTTTCTGGCGCCGTACCAACAAGAAGTTTCTGTAGCTCTGTATCCAACTTCTGTTCTGCTGCGATAGCAACAAAGTCCGTCGACGAAGGAAGATCTATCTGGTTGACACTCGAGGCAGGAAACATGCATGCCTTTTCAAGCTCAGTAGAGGACTCGACATTTGAGGGAGTATCTAAAACTGATAACCGAGAGAGAGTGTCAGCAGCAATATTTTCAGACCCCTTAACAAAACGGATATCTGTTGTGAATTGTGCAATGTAATCTAGTTGCCTATTTTGCCTAGGTGAGGATTTTTCAGATTTTTGGCGAAATGCAAAAGTAAGAGGCTTATGATCAGTATATACACAAAACTGTCTTCCCTCTAGCATGTACCGAAAATGTTTTATCCCCGCAAAAATGGCCAACAATTCCCGATCGTATGTACTATAGCGGTTTTCTGTGTCGGAAAGTTTTCGAGAAAAGAACCCAAGAGGCTGAAGACCACCATCGATTACTTGGTTAAGAGAACCTCCTATCGCGAAATCTGAGGCATCCATACATAAAACAAGTTCAGCATTGTTTGATGGATGAGCCAACAAGGTTACTTCAGCTAACTGTTGTTTACATTCATTGAAGGCAATTCTGGCTTCGTCGGAGAGCTGTATTTCTTTATTTGTGTTTTTGGGGGTATTATTAAGGTATTCATTTAAAATAGCCTGCTTTTTAGCTGCCTTGTGAATAAATCTACGATAAAAATTTATTAGACCCAAAAATGCGCGCAGTTCCTTTACAGTTTTTGGTTCCTTATAATCCAAAACTAATTGCACTTTCTCTGGTAAAGGTTTTATTCCTTTGCATGAAATTATATGACCCAAAAATGACAACTCAGGTACCCCTAGGACACATTTTGAAGTATTTAACTGAATTCCGTAATCATTAAGTCTTTGAAAAATTTGATCCAGATGTCCTACGTGCTCGTCCTCTGTTTTTGAAAATACCAGGATGTCATCAAGGTATGCAAAACAAAAATCCAAGTCTCTCAAAACCTCGTTAATAAAGCGCTGGAAAGACTGAGCTGCGTTACAAAGCCCGAAGTTTAAGAAAGGGAACTCAAAAAGGCCAAACGGAGTAGTTATTGCCGTTTTTTCGATGTCCTCCTCATGAACTGGAATTGCATGATAAGCACGAAAAATGTCACGTTTAGAGAAAATTCTCTTTCCATACAATGAAGAAGAAAAATCCTGCAAATGTGGAATAGGATACCTGTCTGGGACAGTTTTTGCATTTAGCCTTCGATAATCCCCAACGGGACGTATTCCGCCTGAAGTTTTGTTGACAACATGCAAAGGCGACGACCAAGGGCTTTTCGAAGGTCGACAAATACCTTTTTCAATCATAAACTCGAATTCTTTTTTAACTGTATCTAACAGCTTAGGGTGCAATCGCCTAGGGCGACTATGCACGGGTGGACCGACTGTTTCTATGTGATGTTCTGTGGAATGTTTAACACATTTAAATTTTGGTTAGGCGTAGTTATATCTGGATATTTACTTAAAATAGCATGATAAATAGAATTTTCTACTATTACTTTGACTGCTGTCTGTTGGCTAAAGTCAAGACCTACCGCGGGAACCCAATTTGGTAATACCGTCAATTAATCGTTTGCGTTTTAGGTCGACCAATAAATTAAAATGTGTCAAAAAATCTGCTCCGATGATGGGCATAGAAACATCAGCTATAATAAAGTGCCATTTGAATGCACGTCTGAGACCCAAACTTAATTGCAGCAGTTTTCTACCATATGTTTTTATCTTTGAATGATTTGCAGCAAACAATTCAAAAGCATTTGGACAATTTTGCTGATTACCCTTGACGGGAATGCACGAAACATCACTGCCAGTATCTATTAGGAACTTGGTATTCGAACTCTGATCATAAACACAGAGTCGATTTGTGGTGTTTACCAAAGACATCTTGCTTGGTTACATGCCCCATCGTGAGTGGTAGCATTCACTAGTTTTTTTTGGGCGAATGCACACGGTTGCCTGCATTTGTTTGCTTTTTGACCAAACCTATTGTGGTAGAAACAAAAATCTGAATTGCCCCGAGTATGTTGCCCGTTTCTACTGTCATTTCTATCGCGGGAGCTAAACCGCTTTCTGTAAGGCGAGCGACCCCTCCTCTTGGGATAATTTCCCAACTTGCAATGTCAACTGCGTAATTTGCTGTTGCAAACCGTTAAGAGCTGCTTGTTCGTTTTCAGACATATTACAGAATGAAAATACAAAACAAAAACATTGTGAGGGGGGGGGGGACTCTCTCGGTCACAGAAATAGATAACTCACCTCCATTCCAGTTGCGAAGTAGAAATCCGACATTTAGCGTCAGTCTTGAAAGTATCCATTTGCACAAGAAAACGGAAAACAGTCGCTAAGGTAGCTCGAAACAACAGCAGGCATAACTAAAGTCTCGTAGCATCACCAACTCTAACTCCACATTGATATGGTTGCGTATTTACAGTTCACCGGGTCACCACTATGGACGCTGGAATGCTTATCCTTTAAAAACTATTTATTTTTATAAAAGATCTACATGAACATTAAAAACTGAGCAAAGGCTACTAAAACATTAAAACTTTTAAACAGTAAAAGGTAACATTTTTGAAAGGTTCGCTGTCGGGCGAAACACCTGGCCGCAAGCTCTCCAGGCACAACCTCGCTTCGATGGAGCGCACGTGAGTTAACTCTCCTGAGCAGAGTTGAGTAGCGCGCGTGTTCGCTACTGATTGCGCTGATCAACTGGAGCTGTAAAACAGAGGAGGAGCTGTCAGAGGAGTTCCGGAGTCCACTGACCTGGAGTCCCCACATGTCCTTTTAAAAAAGGGGCCATGTCTACTTTTTGTTACCCTTCCATCTCCCTTGTCACAAACTCACAATTTCATATTTCACTAACTCCCCTCCTCCCCTCGAAGCATCATTTATGGACAGCCAATAAGAAGAGAAAAATAATATTCGAAAATAAAACGTTACGTATTCTTTACGTGAGTACAAAATAACCTATTATTTATAAACAGTAAACATTGAGGAGTGTGAAAAATTAGAAGATAAAGAATTAATGGATTAAAGAGATTTGGAGAGTAGCAATGTAACGGAAAACGCTTGATTGTCATCTAAACGATGAACTTGGATCCTGACCTTGGATTTAGCTTAAGCTACTAGAGCATAAAGAAAGCAAGTTTTCTGTGGTTTTTCCGTGGGAAAAAGTGTTCTGAACCTCTGAGTACTTGCCTTGAATGAGAAAATAGAGCTGCACGAAAACCTTAAGAGATGATTTATTTTAGTTTCGATCAGTGTTTCTTTTTTTTCTTCGATAAGTATATGCCCTTTTAAGTTTCCACTTTTTTGGTGTAGCAGGGCATCTTTATACATAAACGGCTACTTCTGTGTGTATGTATGTATGTTCGGGCTAATCTTCAAAACAGTGTGGCTTTGAGTTCTTTCAGTTAAAACAGAAAACGAAAGAAAGTAGTGATTGTTTCTCGCAATTATCGCTGACCCAGGCAACGCCGGGTATTTTTGCTAGTATTTTATAAAATAACTGTAACGAACTAGCTTCACAAACAAATTTTAAAATTTAAATGTTAACGTGCTTCTTAAAAGCATATATACTTTCATCTACATATGCTTAATGGATGACAGCTGAATTATTAACTCAGGTTTAGTAAATCTGTTGTGGTATTTACTTTTTGCTGACACCAGAATTGGCAGTGCTTTCAATTTCTGTTGCAAAAATTTTAAAAAATATTATTTCAATAGAAGTTTCCTTAGCCTCGAACATATAGTCGAAAGTCGTACACTGACAATAAATGTGTTTTTAATGAACTCTTTAATTTGATACATGAAATACACCACCAGCTCAGTCATTCCAGCCGAGGACTGCAGTTTCGTGCTTATTAGCACTCATCAGCCCGGCATAGGAAAGCGAGTGAGCTGGAGGTGGAAAACCTCTTAAGAAAGCCAAGAGTGTCAAACAAACTGTTAGCTAATACAGAATTAGCACAGACCAGACGAGTGACCGAAGCAATGGTTCGGTTCAACTCGAAGATTAAATGCAAGGCAGGTATATTCAGTAAGTTACCGCCCTATAGCCAGGGATTACGCAGAAATACATAAAAATACACCGCCAGCTCAGTCATTCCATCCGAGGACTGCAGTTTCGTGCTTATTAGCACTCATCAGCGCGGCATAGGAAGTGACTGAGCTGGAGGTGGAAAACCTCGTAAGGAAGCCAAGAGTGCAAACAAACTGGTAATACAGAATTAGCACTGACCAGACGAGTAACCGAAGCAATGGTTCGGTTCAACTTGAAGGTTGAAGGCAAGGCATGGTATTTTCAGTAAGTAGTTCTCTGCTTCTAATTCCTAAAATACTTGTTGAGGATTTCACTCAACGTTGTTTTTATCGAGAATTTAAGTGTGTAATTTGAATTAGAAGAAAGAATGCACAGAATTTAAGAAACGCTAGTTTAGACTATGGTAGTAGATCATAGTTTAGACCAGGGACTCCAACTTACGACAACGGGATAAATGCGACCCGCGATCAGATTTTGCCCGGCCCGCAAAAAGCTTACAAAAAAAAAATTCCATTTAAAAAAAAATGATATTTGAGAACCGCTGGTATAATCCATCTCAGTCATCGATGTATGTGTGCGGAAATCATATTTTATATTACTTTCAAAATTTCAGTTGCATTTTAATAAAAGTTTTGTTCAACAATGGCCTGATCAACAATGAGTTACCAATTGAAGGCTCACCTAAATTTTGGCATGAAATAGTTAAAAACAATTATATTTTATGTTCTAATTGCCTTGGAACATTGGAATGAAATTTTATCTGATTCATGCAGAAAAATCAAAGGTTTTAATAGATATTTTTTTATTTTTCCTTCTTCACATTGTTGGATTTATGATAAAATATTGATTAAAATTAGGGTAAATTAACAATTGAAATAGTTAATTAAATTATGGGATTATAGAAAATTTCATTGTCATCAGGTCTGAGGTCGCGTGCCAAATTTCGAAAAAATCCGATCGCGGGGAGGTGGGCGATATTTGAGTTGCAAGATTCCGTTACAAGATACATACATACATTATAGGTGAAGTTAATAAACGCGTGTTAATAATAAAAAAAGTTGGATACTCCTGGTTTAGACTATGGTTACAGAATACTTAATCTCATGACATTTGAAACAGAAGTGGAAAATATATTTATGTCCTATCACTCACCGAAATCTTGAACGGAATTTTATTGTTTTATGCTTGGATGGGGAAGATAATTTGGTGCGTGAAAATAGAGTCATTCAACATCAAAGGTATAGTTATTAGTCGTGGGTTAACGAGTCAGCATAAGTCTTGGAAATTATGTTTTGAGATTGTCAGTAGCAGAAAAAAAAAAAAAAACTCTTCAGAGCAAACAAAATAGATATTAATCCGTGATAGCTGACCATTGAGCTTCATCAAAGTAAATCTAGGCCAAGAAGACTACGAAATGGCAACAGATGTTTCAGAACCAGTAACAAATAACTGAAATGACTAATTCAAAACGAATGACTACTGCATTTACTTATTTATTTAAACTCACTAGATACGAAAAAAAAAAGTTCAATACAAACAAAGTCTAACTCCGAGAATGAAAGAAAAGGCTTTAATGGTTCACCTGGTGCACTAAAAGAAAATTTACGGCCGAAATCTAATCACACGGCACATGAAATAATAATCATATTTTTCGGAGAAGTCATTCCAAGCTTGATTCTGCTCTCGACGAAGGTATTGATTTTCCAATTTGTGGACAGTCGTTAGCGAACTAAAACATTTGCAAATATTGGGCAAGAACGGTAAAGTAGAGCTCAAATGCGGAATCACCGGCTGTTTGTCATTTCTGCAATTTGGCGAAAACGTAGGGCGTCGCCTGTGATTTAACAGGTTGAGAATGCGAAAAATTTCGGGTTTGGCGCGAGCATTGATCTTTTGTTGTGGATCTGTAACGGGAATGGAATTTACGTGAGAATTAAGACTCATCGTTCAGGAATTATCCGGAAATTATTTCCCGAAAGGTAATACGCTCTTTCGTTCACATTTTTCAACATAATGATACACTTTTTGAAGTAAGTTACGATCTGTGAATTGCTATTCTATGAATATATGTGTAGTTTTTATCGGGGAAAACAATTTTTTTCCTGAGTAATTCTTAATATTTTCTTCAGCCAGTTTTTAAAAATGCATTTCATAATGCACATATTATAAGTGTAGTGCGCAAACTTTCAAGATCACAGTTACTGTTTTCTTTTTTTTTTTTTTTTACTTCTTTTTACAAAAAAGGAAGTATTGTATTCGCGAAACAATTTTCACTCAAAAATCGACCTTAATTTCCATTTTACTCACCCCCAATGAATGCTGAGTTTTTTTTTCGACTCGACCACACGTGGATAGGATAAGTGCCTAAGAATGTATAGACACGCGAAATATCCATAATGACGATTCCCGAGTTAATTACAACGAATTTTCTCGTGACGTCTGTATGCACGTATGTATGGATGTGCGTATATACTGATGTGCGTATGTATGTCGCATAACTCAAGAACGGAATGTCCTAGAAAGTTTGAAATTTGGTATGTAGACTCCTAGTGGGATCTAGTTGTGCCCTTTGGTTGCATTCGGGTGTTTCTAAAGGGGCCTTTTGCCCCTTTTTGGAGGGAAATCATTGCTAATTTCGATGTAAACTCAAGTGATTTTATAATTTGGCGGACACTAGGCAATTTTATCGCCAGTCTTTTGGTCGCCAAGTTTTGTCGCCAACTTGGTGACAAATTTGGCGATTTTTTTAAAAAATCTGTTTCAATTTCGCCACTGTTGATGATATTTAGAGAGTAGACTATTGAATTACATTAAAATTGCCAGTAATGACAAAATGACATTAAATTGAAGTAAAAGGAAATCATGTGATGCACACAGCAGCTCGTTTTATAATCAATTATCACAATCTTCTTCTCTTGTCAAAACATACTACGAAACACGAGAAACTGAATAACTATAGTTGGGACAAACCTAACCTGGGTAGCGTCGTAATGCTGTGATTAGGATCTGCGTAGCCTTATGCTGTAAGAAAACTTATAACATGTGATCTAAATTTATCAGGTCTTCAATATAATTATTTCAAGTCGATATTAATTTTTTGTCACTTCAGCAAAAATATTAAATTTCAAATATTTCTCATTCGAATTTTCTTAAGGTTTGCTTTGTTTTTCCATTGTTTTTTTTAAACATATTTATTTATTCGATGCTCTTCTTATTATTTTTTTATATATTTTAAATTTATTTTAAATTTATTTTAATTATTTGTATTTATTTATTAATTCAGTTATGTATTTATATTTTTTTCTTCGATGAACTTAAATGTCCCGGTCTCACATAATCTTCCCTGGCCGAACCTCTCGTCCAATTCTGGTTTCTTTTATTTCAAAACTTTATCAGTGCATACAGTTTAAATATATATGTCTCCCCGAAGCAATACTACATCACTGCAGCGATTTTATCGTGACTCAACTGTGAAGAAAGTAAAAAGAACCCAAGAAAGGAAAAACAAAAAAATCTTTTAAAATTCACGTCCACTCTAAAAATTGAACTTGATTAAAAAAAAGCCCCCCCCCCCCCACACACACACACACACAGAATAGGTTTCACCTTTTATGTTTTTTCGTGCGAGGCTATTAGCTAAATGCACTGCTAACACAGTGTCGAATCTTACTTAAATATCGAAAGCAATATTCGGGGCTTGCGTGAGATAAAAAGGAATGGGATGCTGTCGAAGTGCGATGACAGATCGTCCGTGCGATTTGCGATCTTTGATGGATGGCCGATCGTTTGACCATCTTTTCCATATTTCGGGCCGAGTAGATTGCTTGCAAATCAAATCTTTATCGCACGCTCTTTGGAGATACATCATTTTCAATCTCGTTCCTATTTTCGGGATGAGAAATATTCAAATTATTTTTACTTTTATTTGTAGAGCGTTTGTTGCGTGAAAGGTTGATCTATAGAAATCTCAATTAAATAAATTCCGAGCAAAATGATTGCCATTTCATGCACCAATAATTATTTTGTGTATTGGATTTGCTTATTGCTATGAACTCTCAATAACTCGAAGCCTTACAACTCGAATATCTCTTTTTATCGAAATTTTCATTGAGTCTCTAACTCTTGAGAAGGCTTATCAAACTTCCCATAACTCGGACTACCACTAACTCGAAGGTTTTACCTAATATTCGCTGGTTTTACTATTCCCTTGGGACTTAGAGTTATCCAGAATTAACTGTATTTATATGAGTAGATATATGACGTTGGCGAACAAAGGGGAGCCCCCGCCCGCTTCTCCGGACACAAAATTTCCCACCGCCCAGTTTTACTTTTTTTATTCTTACTTTTTGAGATATTTAGAGAAGGGGGAGGATTTTGACATGTCGGCGAAACGGAAGAGAGGGGGTGAATCGAGCGATGCGAGCATTAGCAGAGCCCCTTCGTATATACAGTGCTGGCCAAATTATTAGACTAAGACTGTTTTAAAAGCAAATTCTTTATTGATTACATAACTATAGACACATTAACGAACAGTGAAATAATTATCTAATATTTGGTATGCGTTCCCTTGTTCTTGATGAGCATTTTAAGTCTTTTTGGCGTACTTTTCACAAGGTTTACACCATTTCTTAACTTTTTAAAAAAAGAGGTAAAAAATTGTTTATACTCACTATTATATATACTCACACACACATACTCACTAATTACCTAAAACTAACATTAAATGTAACAGAACACACTAATAAAAAGAACTAGTGAACTGTTTAACCTGATTGAGGTTATGTTCTTGGTAGGTAGATAAACAAAGAACATAAACAAAGCAGACAGTGCTGCCACCTGCAAACATTAAACTATGCTAAAATAACGTAATAATCAGTGTACAGTATGTATTGTATTTTAACAGTAAAATAAATAGTATTTTAGTACAAATAGTGTACAAAAAAAAAATACCTCTTTAGCCTAATAATTTGGCCAGCACTGTATATCCAGGGTTCTTCTAAATTGTTTTTTCCAAATAAAAAAATAGGTTTTTGTTCCCATCCAGACGACCAATAATTACATAGAAACGGGATTGAAATTCTATTCTAAGGGGAACTATGAGAAAAGTAGAAACGGACCCTGCGAAATGTTGTAATCAATACAAGTCATTGTCTCTGACGTCATTTTGTCCCTGCGTAGCATAGCTTATAAGATTACCAAGAATTTACCACATGAAAAATTTCCACTGAGAAGAAGCAGCATTACGCTCTTATTAGTTGGTCCAGGAGAAAGGCAATGGGGTCGTTTCCAAAATTTTAAAATTATTTTTTTCTGAAAGAGCATGCTTAAAAACATAGGATCTGACCATTTTTTAAATAATTTATTTAAGTTTAATATTTTTAAAAAATTGCTTAAATCGGTGCGCTTTCATTGTTTACACTTCTGTCGTGTGACATCACAAATGATGAAATGCCATTCAATGTTGCCATACACAGAACAAAATATTTAATTCGCATCTTTACTCACGTGTATTGGCAACGATATGGTTGAGAGCAAGTGTAGAGCGCAATTTTAATTCGCTGCTTGATTATCATAACGTAGAAACGTGGTAGAAAGATGCGCCAAATTGCATCATTTGTGATGCCATCAAGACCACGAATTGTTTGCAAAATCGGACATTTAAAAAAAATTAATTAAAAAAAAACTGTTGGGAAATGAAAGTATTTTCTGGGTCCATGTTTTTTTTTTTTTTTCTCTCATTCTATCCATTTCAATGACTAAAAGTAATACTTTTGACTGAAGGAAACCACACCATTAGCGAAAACCTTGTCCTTTAAAAACGGCACAACACCGCCGATGTGACCTGCGCAACGACACGTATGGTCAACATTTTGAACCACTTGTTATGAGATTCTTCATTCAGTAACTAATCTGATTGTGCAACTTTCATTATCTCTCATCAGGCCCGTCATTTGGGGCAATCAGAGGGGGGCGGGGTCAATTGACCCCGCTCTCTCTGGATTTCAGAAACATAATGATGAAATTAGGCATTTTTGTATGTATTTTGTTGTTTTTGCCGAATAAATTGCATTGAACACAAACCCTTTTGCTATTCCCCCTCCCTGGAAAATTTTGAAGTGACGGGCCTGTCTTTCATTTACTTTCTCAAACTGTTCTATGTACAGGTTAGAATTCTAATTTTTCCGCTTTTCTGCCTCTTAGACAAGGGTTGCGGCCCAATGTTCCTATGTAATGATTGATCGTCCGGACGCACAGTGGGGCGAAAACGCCAAAAAAGCGCTTATAAGTGTTCCCCCCCCCCCCTATATTCAACTAATTGAGGATTAATAAATTTGCACAGGCCTACCTCCTAGGCAATCAGAACTAAAATCTTTGAGCCCTCCGTCCGCTACAAAGCTGAAGGGAGCCCTTTAGAAAGTTGAAGAACCATGAGTGCGGGAATTTACAAAAATTGCTTTTAAGCAGTCTATAAATTTGTTTTATTATTAAAGGCGGATATATTTAATTTCTCTCGTGTCCAACGATAGTAATAAGATGAAAAAAAATGAGTAATCAAATTCTCAAACCGAAAATCGGTTTTTGATCGGCACGGAAAACTTGGAAATTCAAAGTTATTTTTTTCAAAACCCTCTACAAAAAAATGTCCTCTTATGTCCTCTTAGAAATTAATATTAATTAGTCATAAATGGTCTGTAGAAAGACCCCAAAAAGGAATTTAGCTGCGTAAATCTGCGAACTTTGGACCCTGAGTCGAAACAAATCGAAAAAAACTCCATTATAACATGCCTGTGTAAACAAACAAGCGAGAGAGATTTAAAAACATTTTTAAGCGCTTTTTGGCGTTTTCGCCCCACTGTGGGACGGGTGCAATCACCCCTCTTAACATCTGTGTAAAACAATTAAGGATCATCCTATATACATTGTTTGAATCTGATTCGCCGATTTCAAGAGGAAAAGCAATAAGAAATTTTCGAAGGCCGCATTCTTTTTCGGTAACATTTTTAGATTCAGAAATTTTATCGAAAGTTGCTTCAGACTCAAGGAAAGCCTCCATAATTTTAAGCTGATTGACTTCGCCTTTTCAGAGTCATAACTCCCTACCTTTTGGCCCACGTCTACCAACTCCCGTGAGCAGCCGTTTGCTGTAAAAGTTGGTATAGAAATCCGTCTTCCCGCCTATAAGCGGGGACTTTACGACAAGCTCGACTTACACATACTGTGATCCGCTGTATACAGACATAGGGAGCGAGTTTATTAATGTTTTTAATCCTTCCCTGCGGACATAAATTTATAAGACCGCTTTTATGGTTGCGACCGAAGCTACCGCACTAAAATCAAAACGCGTGTAAAATAAAATATAAAACCGGACAGAATTAAATTAACTGAGCTGCTCTTTGATCATAACGGCATGCTGAAATGATTTTTCGTCTGTGAAATTGAGTTATTTATTGCTCGCGACGCACCATTTTTAGGTTCCTGTACTGCAGTATCGACTGCGTGTCCCGTAATTGGCGCACCGACAGTTAGCGGGAAGTTTTTAGGCATCTTAGATTTTTTTTTAATGTCTTCTATTCGATGGATAACTTTTAAGTTCAGCTGAAGAAATCATAATGTTCCGTACATTCGGGGAAAACTTAACCATTATTTCGAGTCTATAATCCACATCGTAAACAATTATTTTGAGTTATTTTTTTTCTTTTTGAATCTGTGACTTGATGAGATATGACACTTTAGTTTTCTTCCTAAAACATTTGTTTAAAAATATATTTAGTACAATGGGATCGTTTCCGATATTTTAAAGAAATTTTTTTCTAAAAGAGCAAGCTTAAAAACGTAGGATTTGGCCATTTTTTTAAAAATAATTTGACTAAATTTAATTTTTTTAACAGTTATTTTAAACGGTGCGCAGATTCAATTTCATTTTTTACGCTTCTGCACATGATATCACAAGTGATGAAATGCCATTCACTGATGCCGTTAGCACAGAGCGTATATAATATTTAATTCTCTTCTTTACTCGCATGTACTGGCAATGATACGGTTGATAGCAAGCGTAGAGCGCAATATTTAATTCGCTTCTTAATTATCGTATCGTGGAAACGCGGTAGACAGCAAGCGTAAGCATTCAGCGCGCAAAAGTTTGTCACTTGTGACGTCATAAACACCAGGCCTTATTTGAAAAATCGGACACTTTAAAAAAAATTATTAAAAATTAAACGTTTTGCAAATAAAAAATTTTCCTCGCTCCATGTTTTTTCTTTTTTTGCTCATTCCATCCAATGACTAAAAGTAGTACTTTTGACTGATGGAAACAACCCCATTCCAAGAAAAAAAAGGACATTATTTCAATCGAACTTCTTACGCTAAAGTTAATAAGAATTTTATATGTTGCCAAACCAAACTAAACAATACAAAATATTATAAATTAACTTCGCACGCGAAAAATTGCTTATAATTTGACACTGATTTGTAAATGGCAGATTTTATTTATTTACTAGCTGCGTGCCCGGCGTTGCACGGGCTACCTAAAAAATGTAAGAGCAGTCCAGTTGATGCTTTTGTAGTACACTGACACTAGTTTCTAACGCGTTAAGGAATAAATAAATGCGCGTAAAGCAAGGTTTGCAAAACACCAGTAAAACATATTTTTGCCAAAACACCTCATCAACGTTAATAATCGTTATCAATGATACAAGTTATGAGTACATTTTCAGTCAGCACAAAAGGGGAAAATATATGCATTATCAACTATAATCTTTACTCACGTTAAACTGAATTACATCTGATAGACTATATCGGAAATATTTATGCACAATAACAATCCGCTTTTTACATAAAATAGTCTACTACCCGGCGTTGCCCGGGTGTTTATTAATGCAACATACCAATCAGATAAATATTTGGATGGATTCTATCCACATGGTCGTACAAGAATTACATCAATCCGTTTTCCAGGTACAAACCCTCAAAGAACTCAAATAACTTGTAAATCACTCATTTACTTTACGACGTGCACGGTCCTCCTCGAAAATAAAAGTTATGTCAAGTGACGCGAGTTCAACACTCAGGCTTGAACCAAAAAAAAAAAAGTCAGTGAAATTTTGTGGCAGATTGCGGAAAACCCCCATAAAGTAAACATTTTAAATCCCCTGATTACAGGAAAAGCCTCAAAACAAAAACAAGAATTTTACCTGTTCATATTCGAGAAAAAGAAATGGCAACAGATATTTCATCTCAATGATTTTCTTCACGCTGTAAATTTTAATAAAAGCGTTCATCCGGAAAGTTGAGTTGAAGCACTGAATAATAATTTGAATGGAGGAAAGCCTTCGAAAAATATGGATTTTATTTTGAAATCTAAGAGTCATAATTAATAATTTTTAATTGATATATCCGCTAATTATTATCGGAGGATTATGTTAAATAGCCAAACATGAAGACGGGAAGATGACGAATCCATCGATACCCGGTTCGATGGTCAGTTCACTGTCGTTCGGGAGAAGAAGCTTGGACATAGATAGATAGATAGATAGATAGATAGATACTCAGATTTTATATGTATAAGATAGATGTATTTTTAAAGGAATTTTATGCCCCACGACTAATGACTGAAGGGAAAGCTTCAATTAATCCAACAAGCGTTTTAAATCTAAGGGAATTCAATTTGAGATAAAATCTAGATTGTTGCTGATTCGAAGTAGACATATTTTTTTCCTGAATATTTTAACTTCAAATACATTTTACTCTGCAGTTATAAAATCTTTTTACAATCGAAAAGGAAAGCAATTGAACTTTTTAAGATATTGCATTAAAATGTTTTTCTTTTATTTCAAATGTCAAATTTTCTGATCTTAAAAATCAAAATAATACTCATCTCTTCTTTCCCTTACACCTTCCACAGTATCGAGCCGAGATTTTAATTTTTGAGAGGAGAAATTTTCATTTAATTTCATTAATTTTAAAAAATATAATGATGCAATACAGTATCCAAATTTGCCGAATCGTCAGACAGCGTTTACCAAGTAGAAATTTTTTGGGGAGCCACAGTAACCTCCAGCGGCCTTAAATCGGGGCGCCAATGATCTTCTGTTTCATCCCTATAGAGTTTTTTGAACAATTACGATTGCTTATTGTTCTCATTTGACTTTTGATGTCGTATCAATTTATTTTCCCACCACCTCCCTCTGCCAGCACCATCGTCGCGTCGACCGGCCTCACGATGCTGCTCCTCTTGCGAAAACCGTCTCCAGGTTGCGTCCATATCCTACGCACACACGCGCATACAAACTCACACACACACATACACACACACACGAACGCCTACACACACGCGCGTACACACACAGCACTGCATACACATACACTCACTAATGCCTGCACACAGACACAAACACATAGCCTACATACACACACACACACCACCGCCGACACACACACGCGCGTACACACACAGCACTGCATACATAACACGCACGCACACACATGCATACATACACACATGCACCCACACACATGCGCCTACAAACACACACGCGCATTCAGACACACACACGTTCGTGATTGCGAAAAACATAATTTGAATTCAAGATGCGAAAAATTCAAATTAATATTTTTTTTTCTTTTTAATTTTTCTTGGTTCGAACACTATTATGGTCATTACTGCTTCCTTAAATTTCATTCCTCTAAAATAAATTTTACTTTTCTGGAAAATGTCATGGGGCATTGTGTCGCCTTAAAAAAAGAAAGAAAACACACTCTCAGTTGTATCTATCTCTATGCGCTCACTAAAATAAATAAATAAAATTAATTAAACAGGTTTTGAGAACATTTTTCAATGAACATTATTTTAGAGTAATATTCATCATCCCTCCCCCCCCCCACCCGTCTTTTTTTTTTTTTTCGATTACTTATTTTATTGGGTGACTGAAATGCAAAAGGAAATTTTAGAGATGTTGTAAACAACATAGAATGCTATTATCATTTGAGATTTTAAACTTTTTACGGTAAAAAATTATAAAATCATCAAAATTTCAAATAGTTCAAAATTTGTGTTTTTTAAATTTTGATCTACTGTTCCATTGTTCTGCTTTTTTCCGCTTTAGTGAAACTTTAAAAAAATTATCCTCCCGGAAAAGTCATTGCCGATTACGTAACACGCCAGATCAGGCGATTCATCAAATTTTCAATCAGACTTTGAAAACTTAACTCTATAATTTAAAAACTGAAAAAAAAGTACGCAACCACCAACCTAGCGTGCATAGGGACAGCTGGAAAAGGCGCGAAACCGACCCCGCAACAGGATGGAACCTTGCATTTTGAAAGAATTTTCCATCTGTGAATGGAATGGAACAGTAGGTGGGGGGTGGAAAAATCACCCGGCTTTGTTAAATTTTTATTCTATCCGACATTGCACCGACCAGGTGCAACGGTGTAATCCGTGTCATCATACTAAAAGGTTCCTCCTATGAATCAGTAGCGAATTCCTCCCCCATGAGAGGGGTGTTTCGAAGACAGGAGGGGAAGGAAACGTAATTAATCGCGTCATCTGTAATAACAAGTAGTCGCTGGGCAAGTCCATATAATGCATTAAGAGAGAGAGAGACAGGGACTCCGTCAGGTGTTTGCGTTCTCACTAGGATAGGTCGTGGGCCCAGTGATTGGCTCATCCGATTTAGAACAAAAGGGATGAACAGGTGCTATTCCAGGGTTGCTGGTGCAAAATTCTGGAATATCCGCCAAGTGTAATTTGTTATCCTGTTTTACAGTAATATGGTATAAATTGAAGTTGGAATTCACTTCTTGGTTATATTTTTTATAATTTGAATTGTAGAGAGCATTGAATTTCATAAATTTCAACAAAACATCCTATGTTCTTTGGGACGAACAAACATAATCAAAACGGGCAGCCAAACTGCCCTTAACCTTGTAAAGAATCATTAAGAGTCCCCACCCCCCCCCCGTTTCCCCCTAAGTTCATAATTTATTTTATAAAATACGGAGTAGAAACAATTTATAAATTATATTTTTTTCGTGTTATTAAACATCAGAATCTTAATATTAGCGAAAAAAAGGCTGTTCTTGTTTATATCAATATCCATACATACATATATATATTTTTTAATTAGTTCCGCAAACCTCCATACTGTACCGCCAATTCTCAAAATAATAATAATAATAAATAAATAAATAAATAAATAACGGTCCTTAAAGGGGTAAAACAAAAGTAGAGAACGCGTGGCCTTAAGGCCTACTTGAGTTTCTTGCGCGGCATTTAAAAAGAGTCGACTTATTATCAGTTGTTGACTTAAACTCCGGATACCAAATATTATGTGGTAATATTCAATTTCAAGTAAGAAACAAAACTAAATATTCCACAAACTTTTCCATCGGATTATAAAATTTACGCTTTTTTTATGTATAATTTATTATTGTTATCTTACTAACGATTTTCTTCAAAGCATAATAAAAAGAATTAGAAAGAAATATTTTGAAATATCTTACTTTATTTTTTTTCATTTGAAATATTTAAATACACAGGTTTTTTTTTTTTTTTTCATTTAAAATAATAATTAAATACATAGTTTTTTTTTTTTTTTTTTTTAGAAAGTAGAAGTGAAACAAGTGCTAAAATGTACAATTTATGCACTAAAATGTAGCAATTACCCTTATGTAAATGCAAGAATATTTCTAGTGCTTTTTGAAGTTGCTTTTTCATTTCAATAAAACGACTGCCTTTTCCCCCTAATATTTTCATATATGATGCAATGAAGTGGTAAAACTATACAAAAACAACGATGCTTACATAAAAGCTGTATTCGTAGGTTTACCAATATCATGGGTCCTCTTTTATTACTGCCTAATTTAAATGTGGCCTCCACTTTTAAAAAGTTCCCTACCACCGGGCTAAAGCTCTTTCCCGAAATAGCGGTCAAGAAAGACTTCTCATAATTACTATCTCGCTATTCGATCCGAATCTCAAGTTGCACATTATATTTTATTGAGCAATCACGATTGCTTATTGCTTTCATTTGACCATCCTTGATGGTGTGGTTCCTTTTTCAGCTTGGACCAGGGACACCAGCACCACCGCCCACCGGCCTCTGCAGGCGCGGCTCTGAGCACTGACTATTGGAATCCGTTTCTCCTGGTCGATGGCGTCCATGTCCTACCCACACGCGCGCTCATACACACGCAAACACACACACACACACACACACATACACATACACACACGCTCATACACACAAGCCTTTACACGCATACATACACGCCTACTTGCATACACACAGGTCTGCTCACATTCGCAAGCCTACATGCACGCACGCGCGCCTACACATACACACACACACAACTATACACACGAAACCGCCCAGGAGGAGGGGTAGGCTTGGGGGGGACAGGAGCTGTTTCTAGAAACAATAGCCCCCATAGAGTAGGGCCCTGTCGCAAATCGTGATTGCGAAAAACGTAATTTGATTTCAAAATTTCAGAATTCAAGTTAACTTTATTTATTTATTTATTTATTTATTTTAACTTGTGCTCCCCCCCCCCCCTTTTTTTTCTCTCTCTCTCTCTTTTTAATTGCATGGCCCTCTTAATTCTTTAGGACCAGAGTGAGACACATATGTCTCTTCAGTTCAAGTTAATTTTATCAGTTACCGATTGCAAATAATTTATGAATTTTACCTTTCTCACGTAAGGGACCGTCCCCAAATGATGTCACACTTTGAGGGAAGAGGGAGTTCGTAAAATAGTGACAGTTTGTGACAAGAGGGGGGGAGAGGGAAACAAGAAATGTGACATCATTTATAACAATATGCGTAAGAATACGAAAACAGCGTAATTGTGACAAAAGGGGGGGATCATCAGAATCTTTATTTTAACAGCAAAAAGAGTTATTATTTAAAAAATATTCTGTATTTTTTTTTTTTTTTTTTGAAAACACCGCGCTCTTCAGTATTCTAAGCTTTTGGTCCTTCAGGGGTTAATCACCGGCACGCTGATTACACCCGGAGGTTAAATTGCAAGGAAGCTCGCTGGAGCTCAGCTCCTGCACTTTTTCCTCCCTTGAAATTTAGGCTAATTTTTACTTATTCGACTAGAATTCAGACTATTTACTCATGAAAATGAGATCTAATAAATATAGGGCATTTATACTTTCTTTTTTTTTTTCTCAGAAACTAAGCGCTGGTTGCACCGCCAAGAGGAGCAGCTTACACAGCTCCCATTGAAATGCATAAATCAAATTCAAAGTAGAAAACAGTAAGCTTCACGACCTCGTTTGAAAATAATTGGATGTGCTTTTCAACACCTTTGATCTCAAAAATGTCTTCTTGAGTTAAAAATATAATAGTTTTTCACTATAACGATATTCAACTTCCTTTTAGCTCGATTTTTTGAGGTGATTATTTTTTCTTTTTTTATTTTAATTTTTAACTTCATAATTAAAAAACGAAAATTGGATTTCTGCTCACAGATACTGCATTTGCTTAGTTAACTATTAATTTGAGAATTATAGATTCACACATGTTGTGAAGTATAATCATTGCTCTTCTAGTAATTATCTGCCTCCTAACAATTCTAAAACTCTAATTACCATTTCTAATTTACCTCACTCATATTATCTAACTCACAATGAATAAAAAACTCAGCTTTAATCGGTAATTTTTAAAGAAATGTATGGTAAATATTGTTTAATAATGTAAAACTTCTTGAAAGTTATTCAATTTTCTAGTTTTTATCCAAAATTTTTACAATATTAATTATTTCGCTGAAATATTCCTAACGCAACGGAGTTAAGAAGGAACAATAGGTATCCGAAACTATGCAAGGTTTAAACTATTAAATATCATATTTGTTTGTTCATGGAAAATAGGGGAAAAAACGATTTAGCGCAAGCAAAATAAATTTCATGCACGTGTTTCAGGGTTACAAGGTTACTGTGGTTGCCATAGTAACTGTTTATGTTGAGCGTTCTCTGCAGATCTCTCTTAATGTTGTTTTATCAGCTGAGCTTCATCCGAATCCCCGTGGCGAAGAAACCCGTTTTCAGAGCTGTTTCTCAGGCAATGCTTCTGTGCTGACTAAAAAACACGCTTTACAGTATCAGAGAAAGAAGGGGGAAAAACAAATCACAAAGATTGATTTTCTGGACCGTTTTTGCCTACTTTCACTTGTTTTTCGCAATGGGGTCGTTTGCAAAATTTTAAAATTATTTTTTTCTGAAAGAGCATGCTTAAAAACATAGGATCTGACCATTTTTTAAATAATTTGACAAAGTTTAATATTTAAAAAAAATATCCTTAAATCGGTGCGCTTTCCTTGTTTACGTTTCTGTCGTGTGACATCACAAATGATGAAATGCCATTTAATATTGCCATTCACAGAACAAAATATTTATTTCGCATCTTTACTCACGTGTATTGGCAACTCTATGGTTGATAGCAAGCGTAGAGCGCAATTTTAATTCGCTTCTTTATTATTATAACGTGGAAACGTGATAAAAAGAGGCGCCAAAAAGCATCTTTTGTGACGTCATCAAGACCACGCCTTGTTTTCAAAATTGGAGTATTAATTAATTAAAAAATAACTGTTGGGAAAATGAAAGTATTTTCTGAGTCCATGTTATTTTTTTTTTACTCATTCTATCAATTGCAGTGACTAAAAGTAGTACTTTTGAGCGAAGGAAACAACACCATTGTGAGGGGAAAAAAAGAGGGGGAAAATGTAACTATGATCGAAATAAATAAGAGTATGAAAGCAGACTCAATACCCCACGAAAATATCGTGAAATTTAAAATGAGCAAAATTTGAAAGAATAGTTTCAAGAAATACTTATTTTTAAATACAAAATTTTAAAAATACGCTTGTGTGTCGAGGGAATCTGTACTTGTCTGTTTTTCTTCCTTTAATAAACTTTGCAGTAAGGGGCTGTGCACATATAACGTTATCAATTTTTCACATATTTTTGACCCCCCCCCCCTCCCCTACGATATCAAACGTTATCATTACACGACCCCCCCCCCCCTCACTCTATGATATCGTTATCAGGTACAAAAAAATTAAGTTTTTAATTCTATATCCCACCCATTAATTTATAAAATTATTTGTGTACAGTCAATATCAATACCATAATTATCAGTAATGTTTTTATAAAATCGAGGTATAATTAACAAAGGTATTAAAAATAGAATAATTTTAATATTACGACTAATATGTGATAAATTAAAAAATGTATTTGTTATAATTATTTTATCACGTATAAATTGACATTTAAAAAAGGAAATTTAAGAATTTACAATAATTAAGATAAGGAAAAATGAACAAAAATTAAGTGGAATACAGTGATGAATAATGAAATAATGTCACAATTCTTCCCATGTTGGTTCCATTAGTTCTATTATAGGTATCTCGTCTGAAATGTTTGGAAGATCACTTTTCAAATCTGCACTGCAATCACACTCATCTTTATCAATCCACTGTAGATCATCATCATCCCTAAAACAAGCCAAAAGTTCTGTCCGCCTGCGAGCAGCAATACGCTTTGGTTTCATTTTCTCAATGATCATGGCTTTTCCGCATACTTTTGAATGATCTTTTAAAGCCTTTAAGGTGCAATGATATATATCACACTTCACACAAATGCGTTTTTTCAAGATTTCGTCGTTTATTGATGGCAAGAACAAATCATATGCAATTTCACTAACATTTGAAGATGTCTGCTTCAGCTTGGCAGCATCCTGCATCAATTGCGCGGCACACAAAGGAAGATATGCTCCTCCCTTTTGAATGGTCAATCCCTCACTGACTGGAACAGGAACTGGCAAGAAATGGTTCTTTAAGATTGAACCAATATTTGATCGTTTTGGTGTACAGCACGATCGATCGTCACATTTTACTATTTGACACAAATATGTGGAACATCTCATATGTGTTCTTTTCCAACTCTGACAAACTTCTGAACTTATACGTTCACTTCCAGGTGCCTGATACTTTGCTACTACAGGGTAGTCATCAATTACTGTTGAATTCCATACTTCAGAGAGCACATTTGCAGCTGCTTCGAAGTTTTTCTTCTCTTTCTCGACATCAACAGTCTTACCACTCGAATCCAAGTGATTTCCGAAGTGATCATGTGGCAAAACTAAACCTGAGAGTTGGCGGCTAAGGGGTGCCATTCGCCTCTCTACTGCATTGTAGGCCGAACGACCAGGGGCATTTGTGGCTAGGAATACGGCATCCAAATCAAATTTTTTAAAAGTCTCAATTGCGGCAAGCTGTACTTTTTCATACCGAGGATTTTCGTCGGGGCCACCATCACTTGTGATGATTAATACTGGTTTTACAGTAGAATCTTCCCTTCGAACTAATTTTGAAAATTCTGGCAGAGTCATCACATTGTCTAAGTCAAATGCATGAGTTTCAGCAGTTGAAGAATCGTGTTTAGCAGAGCGAATCGCTATATAAGTTGGACCGGAATATGATACTCTTGTCGGATCGCATGGTTTACCATCTTTAATTACTAGTCCGGCATAAACACTTGGTATTAGTTTGTGTCTAGCTGCTTTCACAAAATCATGGTCTGGAAGTCGAACACGATAGTCTAAGTGCATTATCAATGGGCTTTGATTTTTAGCAGCTGTAATGCCAATTGGTACCCTACATTTATCATCAACTGACAGAAAGACAACATCTTGACTGGTTAACGTTGCGGATAATTCTTTCAGGTGATTGATTGTCATTTTACAAAACTCGCTGTCTGCGTGAGCTCTTCTTTGATTGTTTTGTGGTTGGCATAAACGGACCGGCACAGTAGTAACATGGCGCTTTCCTTCGACTGTAGAATAATTTCGCGGCAGTAATCGCAAGTAAGTAGCTGTTCTACTTAGCATTAATCCGTGATTTTCCTTCAGTTCGTTGTGCAAGTCGTCTAATGTCATACATGAATTAAGGGCTTCACAACGTCGTCGTCCATCTGCACCAGCTCCCTGCTTCGCCAGTTCACAAATCACTTTCAAAATCTCTGGTTGGTCATTTTCCAGAGCTGGTCTCCCTATTTTCTTAACTAACTTCATATTATCTTCAGGATATTTCTCTTCCAATGCCTCAAAAAGTTTTCTCTTTTTTTCTCGCGCTTTCCTATTGGCTTCAGCTACATTTATTAGCCGTTTTAATTGCTTTTCTAGATTTTTCACATCATCTCTGGCCTTTTGAATATCAGAGTGGCTCACTTCAGCGAGCCCAACATCCCTTTGACGCAAAATCAAGAAAAGCCGATCTTTCGCTAGGGCAATTTTTGAAATCAGTGTCTTTTGTGCTGGTGCTTCTCGGGCATTGTTGATGGGCTTCTCAGATGAATCTTTCGGAATAACTTCAGGTTCGGGTTTCGAATTCGTTATTTCGCTACTTCCAGAACTGGTACTGTCATTCATAGCTGTTGACGCTGCAATCTGTGCTTTCTTCTCCGTTGAAGGTACCTGTGTAAAAATAAATGTTGTTTAGTGAGCGCCTTTGGAGTGAATGTTATATTTTCAAACAAAATATTACATTCACTAAAAAGAATTATAATAAACCCTTGACCGAGATATTAAGAATACCAATCGATTAAAAAAATTCCATTCGAAAATTCGCATCGGTTCGAGAGTTATCGTGCGAAGAAACGTCCGTACGTCCGTACTAACATTACGATCTTAGTATACACTACGTGATCCTAATAAAGAAAAATCTGACAAGTGTAAGAAAAGTCAGAAATCCATTTTATCAAATATTCAGAAACTGCAATTCAAAACCAACAATCAAAATCACTATGCTAATCTTTGATAAGTTCTAACTTTTGTTTTGATATTTTTATTTTAAAAGGATGACTAGCCTGTTCCGCAGTTGTAAAGGGGACTAAATAAAAACGAAAAGTACAATTTACATTTAACAAATTTCTAACGTATATAAGAATGCAGAATAAAAGAAAAATAATCATTTTTCTAAAGCAAACACGATTCAGTTTCGATTTCATTAGAAAAAATGTTCTGATGAAAAAAAAATCTTCCTGTCTGCTAAGGAAAACAAAAAAAACAGAAGTTCATTGGAAATGACAAAAAAAAAAAAAAAAAAATATATATAAAATCATAACTAAAAAAATAAATATTCTCTAATAAAAAAAAACTTCAAAAAAAATGTAAAATCAAAAATAGAATAATCAACCATGGTCAAAAAAGAAACTAAAAAAATATAACATTCATCTATAATTCCAAACGATAAAAAAAAAGCAGATGTGTATAAAAGAAAGGAAACTGAAAAAAAAAATTAAATTAAAAATTCTCCCCGCTAAGAAAAAAAATCTCCTCCATAATGCTCCAATTTTCTAGTGAAACGGTTTTAGAGTAGAGTGGACGCAATAGTTTACATCCCCATGTTAATACCAACGCATGCATTATCAAATTTTTAGAAAAAACTTACCTTTGTCCAAAAGGATAAAAGCCCTGCTCTCTTTTTCTTTGCAATTTTGTTCAATTCTTCAAGCTTTCTCTGTAAAACAGTGTTGAATTCTGGATCAAACTTGTGAGCATTCCAAAATATGGTTGCCTCTCTCTGACAAACTTGTTTTGTTTTATCTGGATTTGCAGTTTGAATGCTTTTATGTAGTTCTAAAAACATTTTATTTTTATCCATTTCAAGAGATTTAGAAAACGTCTTCACACAACAAGAACGATTGCATCGATGAGTGTGACTCCACAAGTTGCCGTCTTCATTCCTTATCAGTTCGCAATTCGCATAACTTCATTGGTCAATAGGTAGAAAAAAAAAGCGAGGGAATGGAACAAAGGTGACATTGGGCGACCTTGGTCGATAGAACAAAAAGATGTATCCCAGGCGAATTCTCGGAATAACCGTGGGGGAGGAGGATTTGGCTCTGGAGTGCAGGTGTGATATTTCTGGTGTTATTTCAATCAATCGTTACTGTATGTGTTTTGTGCCTTAAATTAGAAATAAACTCGCGAATATTGCACGAAAAATACGAAAATTGCAATATTATACGAAAATTTAAAAAAGTGATAACGTTATCAAACTTAAAACCCCCCCTCCCCCTCTCGATATCATACGATATCATTTGGCTTTACCCCCTCCCCCCCCTAAAATGATAACGTTATATGTGCACAGCCCCTAAGTTACAAAAAAAAAAAAAAAATCTTCGAAATATCATCGACAAGACCTCTGAGTCTTATGCTTCCTTTGTTAAATTGAATACATACTTTTAATCTACAAATTTTGCACAGGTCAAAAAAGGAAAACTAATTAAACAAATCAATTCAGGGTATCCCTGAGCCAATCTGGTCAAATTTGCGCCATTTCGTAAAATTTAGAACTATTAGGAGCAAAAATCTTTATTTTATGACATCTCCGGGTATTATTATTATTTTTTTTTTTTAAGTCAAATAATTTTAAAAATATGAGGTGGCGCAAAGTCATCCGGACTGGGTTCCCTGAATGACTTTAAACATTATACTCTTCGCAGAAAATGAAATCTCTTAAAATTTATTGTTAAAAATAAAGATTTCTTTCGATAACATTTAATAAATAATAATAATAATAATAATAATAATAGTATAAGAATAATATTAATAATAGTAATAGCAATAACAACAATATAATAAAAGAATGCGGAAAATATCCGTTCCTATTGACGTCACATGTATACAGATTGGAGTATGTAACGTAATACAATCTCGTTTAAAAGTAAATGTAGGTAGTACGAAGTTTTCAAAATGAAGTACTGAGAAATTTCAAAAAAGTCACATTTAAGCGTAAAAATTTTCAACTCCTTTAAAATTTTAAAGTAACAACAAAATTCATTCTTCTATGGTCAGCGTTTGATTTAGATTTTCTAAAGTCCTTTCAAAACATTATTTTATTTTTCGTAATTATTCATCCCTTTTTGACTTTTTGACTTTTTTTTTTTTTTTTTTTGAGCAATCATGATTGCTTATTGCTTTCATTTGACTGTTTTTGGCGTGCTATCATTTTATTTTCCCACCGCTACCCTCCGCACCATCACCGTCGACCGGATCCTCACGATGCTGCTCCTCTAGCGCAGACCGTCTCCAGGTTGCATCCATGTCCTACACACACGCGCATACATACACAACTACACACACAAACACATACACACACACACGAAAGCCTACACACATGCGCGTACACACACACACGAATGCCTACACACACACACTCGTACACACACAGCACTGCGTACACAACATGCACACAAATGCTTACATACACACACGCGCGCGCACCCACACACATGCGCCTACACAAACACACACGCACATTCATACACACACGCTCGTGATTGCGAAAAACATAATTTGAATTCAAGATGTCAAAAATTCAAATTCCCCCTCCCCCCCCACCCCAATCTTCCACGAGTTTTCTTTTTTTATGCAATTTGCAATCATTCATCGCTCTTCTTTTCCTCCTTTTCGCAATCATTCGCTCTGGTGGGTTTGTTAGTTTTCCATCTGTACTCAGGTGGACCAAATCGTCAGAAAGTGTAGATGCGAAATTTGAGATAGGGCAGCTCTTCAAGCTCCTAAAAATATTGTAAATTTCACCTAAATTTTGTAGTTAATTGAGTTCAAGTTATTAAGGCATAAACGTAAATTCTCAATCAAAGATTTGGGGGTGGAAATGCCCCTTCATCTGATAATGTTCCATTCAAGTTAGTATTCTAAGAATTCATTTGTGGAAAAAAATCTACACATCTTGCATGATTCGTGACTCTTTTTATTTTCAGAATCTAAAAAGCTGTAAATTTAGGTTTGAATGGATGCCGTTAAATGCTCCTGTTGAAAAAAATATTTCAATTTACCGAGCCGCCAGAAATTCATTGCAACTGAATGTCACCTAATGTTTTCATTTATTTTAAATATTCTATGAGGATTTACCAATGAGGCAACCTTAAATTCAGTTTTACGTGAAACCTCTGCATATAACCCATTTATGCAAGATAAAATAGCACTTAATGAACAGAAATTAATCTGTGTAAAAATAATTTTGGCGCGTTTGAACAATTTTCTTTTCCTCTTTCGTTGAAAATTCAAAATACTTTCTTTTTTTTCTCTTTGAAAAGTTTTTTTAACAAAATTCGTATTTTGATTAAGTGCGATAATTGCACATCATACTCCCCCATTTCATACAATTATTTGCCTTAGGGCAATTCCACGTCAAATCAATCAAAAAAATAAAATAAAATAAATAAATAAATAAAATAAGTTTTTGACCTCACCATTTCCGATTTTAACGAAAATTCGTGTGAGGGACACATATGACAAGTTAAGTAATCCTGACAATTTCTAGAATTCTACTTTAATTATTTTACGAAATACAAAGCTGTTAAAAAACTGAAAAGTACGAAAAAAACGAAAAGTTGTTATGACTTTTTTACGACAGGTTTAAGTTTCAAGTTTATTCACCGGGTAGCTTTTGACCTTGAATATATCAAACTATGCCCCCTTAATTTTTTTTTTTCAAAAAATATATTTTTTAGCTCTGACTCTCCTTTCACTACACCAAAACTTAGACTGGAATCGCAATGGTAAGGTACTGAAAAAAAATCAGGAATGTTCACATGGCTTATATTATGGTATTCAATATGTCAGGTCAGTGACCTCCTTGACCTCCTCACCATTTCCGATTTTGATGAAAGTAATCCTGCGAATTTTCAGAATTCTACTTCAAAAATTTTACGAAATACATGGCTGTTAAAACTTAAAAAATGAGAAATAAACGGAAAGTTGTGACATGCAAATGACTGTAACTTCTATCCTAATGATTGTAGAATAAAATTTCAAAAACCATTGCAAAGCTAAGAAATAGAGCTTTCTATTGATATAAAACATGGTTTTCTCACGACAGAGCCGGTCAATCGTATGATTGACCGGCTAATAGCTTTGAGTTATCAATAGTTCGAGTTACGGGAAGTTGTATGTTCGAGTAAATATTCCTGATTTCTTTTGCAGTACCTTGACATTGCGGCCCCAATCTAAGTTTTGGAAGATAAGTTTTAGAGCTATAATATGTATATTTTTAAAGAAGATCTAAGGGGGGTAAAATTTTCAAGGTCAAAATTCACGGTGAATTGAACCATGGTGGACACTTAAAAACGTTTACACCGTTGACACACGGTGAACCTATAAACTTAAATCTGTCGTGAGAAAACCATGTTTTATATCAATAGAAAGCTCTATTCTTGAACTTTACAATGATTTTAAATTTTTTGTTCTACTATAAATAGGATGAAAGGGTACAGTCATTTGCATGTTACAATTTTTTAGTTTATTTCTCACTTTTTAAGTTTTTAACAGCCCTGTATTTTGTAAAATTTTTGAAGTAAAATTCTGAAAATTGGCAGGATTACGTTTCTTGTCATATGTGTCCTTCACACGAAATTTCATAAAAATTGGAAATGATGAGGTGGTCAAGAAGATGACTGACCTAACATATGGAATTCCACAATGTAAAACATGTGAACATTCTTGATTTTTTTTCAGTACCTTGCCATTGCGGTCCCTGTCCAAGGTTTGGTATAGTGCAAGAATAGTGTCAGAGCTATAAAATATATTTTTTTGAAAAAAATTTAAGGGGGTATGTTTTGAGATATTCAAGGTCAAAAGTTACAGTGAATGACTTTTAAACACTCTTGTCATAAGAAAGTCATATTTTACACCAATAGAAAGCTCTATTCTTTAGCTGTACAATGGTTTTTGAATTTTTATTCTACTATAATTAGGAGAGCAGTTACAGTCATTTGTTCGTAACAACTTTCGTTTTTTTCGTACTTTTTCAGTTTTTTAACAGCCCTGTTTTTCGTAAAATTTTTAAAGTAGAATTCTAGAAATTGTCAGGATTACTTATCTTGTCATATGTGTCCCTCACACAAATTTTCGTTAAAATCGGAAATGGTCAGGTCAAGAAGGTGATTGATATGACATGGAATTGCCCCTTTATAAAGGCATTGATAAAGAGAGAAAAAAAAAAGTTTACTTGCTAAAAATTCTTTTTTAAAGAAAACCAGTTATTTTTCCATGTTGAAACTTTGATAGTTCTGCAGTCCTGTTTACGAAATATACTGTTTTGTAACCTTTCACTTTTTGTCAACTTTTTCTCGCTCCACAACGCATCTTCGAACGTGTCCGATAATTTTCAGAAGTACAGTGAAGCACCGTTTATACGTTTTTGAAGGGACTGTACGAAAAAAGCGTACAAATGAAAAAACGTATAATAGATATAGGTTAATTTTAGTATATGTACTGCCGAAGCGAGTATTATAGGTTAATGTGTATTAGACTCTGCAAGGACCAATTTAAAAACGTATAATTGATAAAAACGTATAAAAGAGAAACGTATAAACAGTGCTTCATTGTACGATTCTCTCTCCTCCGAACTTTCGAAATCGCCTTGGTCTTCTATCTTACTAGCAATTTAATTTGATTTTGCCAATAAGGTGATAAATGTCTTTTCCGGGAAACCCTCTCCATCTCAGGATTATTATTGGGTCTGCGGTTTCCGCATTGCCTGGCGGCTAAGTAGCTCCATCTGATAGACCGGCACCGGGATTACACGCCAAGCTTAGCCAAGCTGAATGACTCTTTTACCAGCGGGTATACAGATTTCACGTGGCTATTACCAGATCTGATTACGCCTCGATGCGCCTTGTAATAGCCAGCTGTAACCCCCCGAAAGCAGAAATACGACGGTGATGCGAATCAGGTCGAAGTCTCCTGTATGTGCATATGGAAATTCGGAGATTTTGCCAGGGAGATATGCTCAAAGGTTATAATAAATTTCCAGCTTTAATATAGCGAGATCACAGGAGACGACGACTCCTTTTGCCATTTTGAAGCAGGAAGATGGAATTAAAAGCAATGGATGTCACATGACAAGTCACGAGTATATCTGACGTCTATACTGAGGGTGTTGCAAATTGAAATGTCTACTTTCATACTGATACATGCACAAAATCCGAAGGAACGCAAAATATGGTAGGAATATGGAATCAGAGTTGGGTAAAATAGACCCCCTCCCCCTCCGCTCATCGCCTCGTTCCCGTAATATTTTTTTTTTCGTTCTTATGTATGTTCACTCGTTGCAAAGTTTGTTATAAGCATGGGTATTTCATGTACACGTACAGCGCACGGAATCGTTCAGAATGAGGTTGTTTCCTTCAGTCAAAAGTAGTACTTTTAGTCACTGAAATTGATACAATAAGCAAAAAAAATAACATGGACCCAGAAAATTCTTTCATTTTCCCAACAGTTATTTTTTAATTAATTTTTTAAGACGTTCGATTTTTCAAACAAGGCGTGGTCTAGATGACGTCACAAATGATGCTTTTTGGCGCATCTTTGTACCGCATTTCCCATCAAGAAGCGAATTAAAATTGCCCTCTACGCTTGCTATCAAACATATCGTTGCCACTACACGAGAGTAAAGATGCGAATTAAATATTTTGCTTTGTGAATGGCAACACAGAAGGGCATTTTATCATTTGTGATGTCATTGACAAGAAATGTAAACAACGAAAGGTCGCCAATTAAAATATTTTTTTCAAAAATATTAAACTTAAACAAATTATTTAAAAAATGGTTAGATCTATGTTTTTATGCTTTTCTTTCAGAAAAAAATACTTTTAAAATATTGGAAACTTCCCCATTGAAATGAAACTCTTAATAGACCAAGAACTGGCTACACAGAAAAAAGCGATCATAAACTTAATTATTTTTACTTAATTATATTTATTATAATTTCAAGACAATATTTTTTTTATAAAATTGATCAAATCATAATAATACAGTTTCAAATACTTTCGCTGTTCAAAAAAAAAAAAAACGAAGTTAGTAAAATATGGCCAGTGGACAAGTAAGTGCATGTAACGTGCTAAAGTAGCTAATAGAAATGGTGATCTGGGCCTTAGCGAAGTCTGCCTACAATATAGACAGGCCCTGATTACTGAATAGGCCAATTAGGTCGTGGCCTAGGGCCCCCGATATTTTGGCAGCCCCAAATGACTGAAATTACTTTAGTCTACGGCTATAATTGTTTCAGCCAACGGCTAAAGTTATAATGTTTGAATACAGGGGGCCCCAAAAAAGTACTTGGCCTAGGGCCCCTCAATAACTTAATCGGGCCCTGAATATAGAGTCCTGAAACCAACTTTAAACAGTCGCAT
>NC_072738.1:59119901-59188709 GCF_026930045.1 Uloborus diversus
ATTGTTGTAATTATTCAGTAAGGTAAAATTAAAATTTTGCAATTATGATAAAGTTCTCTGACTGGATCTTTTCGTGTAATTTAATTTATCTAATAGATTATTTTCGTCTTACTGTTACACTTTAACTGTACTTAATGGCGTTTTCTGTTTACTTGACGATTTATTTCATACTTTAACATCGTTTTCGATCCAACTTTTAATGTTGTCAAAATTTGTTAGAATTTATTTTACATTTTTTTATTCCTTAGAATTTGTTTCAATGTGTTTTGGTAGAGTAATTTAAATTTTAATGGAGGTGTTGAATCATTTAATTAGAATGTTGTTTTACATTTTAACAGAGCTTTAACGTCATTTTGTAGTATTTTTAATGTATTTAGCAATTTTTTGGAATTTTAATACAATGTTAATATTACATAATGTTTCGTTTGCTATTTGCTCATTTAGTTTATTGCTAGTTATGTATTTTGTTCGAATAAAATGTGCACGTTAGCCAGAAACAGCTTAAGTTATTTTTTTGCATTAAATGTTTTTGAAAACTATTAATTATCTGTTTCAAATATTCACTCCCCCACCCTTTTTTTTTCTTCCAAGTATTTAATTGTTTTCTCTCTTAAAAAAATGCCAGCTGTATTCTATGATTTCCTAAATTAGGTTTAATAATATGTTTCTTTGTATATTTTGTTATATTATCATCATTTAAAAGAGGAAAAAGAGTTTTAATATTTTTCTTTGCGGTTACGATCAGAGAAAGAAAGTTAACAGAGTCTTTGTTATCAAGGTGGTAGTTTGAGTCATTCATAGCTCCGCCCATTTTCTTTGGATCTTTTCTTATTGGTGGATTTCCTTTGTTTACATTGAAGTACTTTGTTTACATTGAGTAGTAGGTGCCAACTTTGGCTGTTTTTTAAAAAATTCGCCAACGCGACCCGGTTACCGTAATTCTACCTTGTTGGCGCTCTCAGCTTCAATCAAATGACATCTGGATCCAAGATCTGTTATTTACTTTTTAAGACTACATACCAGACAGCCCTGTTACCGCATCCAGAGACTGCAACTTCATGCTTATTAGAACTCATCAATCTAGATTAATGAGTAATTTGTCTGGGAGGGTAGTGCCAACTTTATTTCAATTAGTTTGGTGAAACGTTTCCGAAATTGCGCTGAGTGTTCCATGTTATAATAATTCTACCGGAATCATGATGATAAGATAAGATAAGATAAGATAAAATTTATTAACAAACAAAATACACATACATAACAGTAAGCAAAATGAAAAAAAGTAAAGTTAAAAAAACTTACAAATTATAAAACATAAATTACAAACTTCATAACAAAACATTAAGAAAATCTTAACTATAGTTCAACACGAGTTAGTATTAAATTCAACACTAAAGAGCGCCAAAGGCACTGTCCGCAGTGTTTTTTAATTGAATTAGTATGGAGTACAAACACAAATATGTATTAACAGAAATATTTACAAATTAATTTTACACAAGTAGTACCAATTTTACACAGAACAATTATTGGACTGTTTGACTCCAGAAAAAAAAAAACACAATAACTCGCATTGAAACATTCAATAGTATAAAAATTACAATACAAAATCCCCCCCGGTTGGCAAGTCAGTATATTTTATCAGCTAAAAGTTAATTGTTGATAGAATGTCATTATTTTGTATATATTCATTGACCCCTTGTTTATATTTTTTAAAGTTCTTCTCATTCCTAACATCTTCCGTTAGTTCATTAAACAGCCGCGGTGCCAAGTAAAAGAATTGTTTTTTAATAATCGTTTTATTTGGTTTTATAACTTTATATTGTTTACCTGAAATTCGAGTATTATATTGTTTTTCATTAATTTCAAACCAGTTATTGTTGTTATGCAAAAAATACAATATTCTCTGTGCATATATTTCTCTGATATTATAGATTTTCTCTGACTTTTGTAAAATAGTATCGTTTTTATTAAGTTCTTGTTTAGCTCCATAAATTATTTTCAAAATTTTTGCATAAGTTCTATTTAAATTGGTAAGATTTGTTTCATAATCGCCTCCCCATGCACAAATACCATACGTAATTATTGAGTTAATCCAAGCATAAAATAAACATCTAAGAAACATTTTCCCAACTATATTTCTCAATAGATAGAGCCAATGTATTCTACCTCTTAATTTTTTCACAAGTTTATCAGTATGGCATTTCCATTTTAAATTTTCACTAAAAGTTATACCTAAATAATTTATATTTTCGACTCTTTCTATGGTAGGGCAATTACAGTTATTTGTGCAGTCACATGTTGGTTCGTGATATTTTATGCCTAAATCAATTTTATTAATTCCATTCTTTTTTAAATCAAACTTTATGTATTTTGTTTTATTTATATTAAGAGATAACATATTGTCAGTTAACCATTTATTTATAGCAGTTAAATCAAGTTCCATTTGGTTTTTTATATCATTAATGCTCTTTGCAGAATATGTTAATGCTGTATCATCTGCATATAGAGTAATTGTACCGTATAATTTAATGTATGACATGTCATTAATATATATTAAACTAGTATGTTGTGGCCATCACGAAACTTTCTTCTATATTTTTCCTTTTTCTGATCCCTCCCCATGCTTGACTAGGAAGCAATATTCCTAACAGAAACAAAATTACACATGCAAAAACTTGACGACCATCCCAATGTCTGAATTATTGTAAAAACAAAACAAAGAGCGAAAATTGAAAGTTACTTTAAAAGCCTTACTTGAATTAATTACAAATATTTTATTTGTTAACAAACATAAGATGGCAACAGTTAAAAATTTTAAATCATTGAGATAATATTTCCGATCATTTCCATACAATTAAAATCACGAGAAATACGCAGACGACAATTTATTACGATTTATCTTTCTTATTGTTGCATTAATAAAACTATTTTTATTCGCAAAAAAAAAAAAAAAAAATCAACACCTCTTGGAGCGATTGGAGTCAAAATTGAACCAAAGCCTGTTTACGTATGGATTCACATATATTCCAAATTTCAACCAGAACGTAGCATTACTTCTTGAGATAGGGCACTCACAATGGAAAAAAAGAACGGGCGATTGCGCTACCCCCTTTTTAGCTGTTGACACCAAAATAAAATCAGCTCTTATACCCACTAAGGGCTACTTGTCAAAAATTTTTTGTTTGATTCCGTTCGTTATTTCTTGAGATACAGCAGTCACAATTGACGACAAAAAACGTTCTATAGCTCAACCCCCCTTTGAGTTATTGACACCAAAATTGAATCAGCACCTGCTCCTGTTAATGGCAACATATGGACCAAATTTTGTTTGATTCCGCCAGTTACTTCCTGAGGAATAGCAAGCACGCGTAACTCAAAAAACGTCCCATTGCTCCACCCCCCTTGGAGGAATTCGCGCCAAAAACTAATGGGCACAAGTTCACATAGGGGCACATATGTGTACTAAATTTCGTTCGATTTCATGCGGTAGTTTTTGTTGTAGAGCGGCCACAAAAAACTGGTCACACACAGACGTGACACACATACATACACACACACATACATACATACACACACACATACACACACACACACAGACAGACAGACATTTTCCAAAAATGGTCGAAATGGACTCAGCACACCTCAAAACGTTCGAATCCGTCAAAATTCGAAATTCGAAAATTTGCACGAATCCAATACTTTCTTCTATATATTAGATATAGAAGAAAGTAAAAAAGTAATGGACCTAAAATTGATCCCTGAGGGACTCCCGTTTTTGTTGTTTTATATTTGCTTATACAGTTATTTAGTTTTGTTGCTTGTTTTCTGTCCGTGAGATAGGATAATATCCATTTGTAAGGTATTCCTCTTATTCCAACATTGTATAACTTTTTTATCAAAATCTTTATGCTTACACTGTCAAATGCTTTACGTAAATCCAAGAATACTGCTGAAGTTTCATAGTTTTCGTTAATGTTCGCATAAATTTCACCTGCTAATTTTAATACAGCTTTTTCAGTATTTCTGTTTTGCCTAAATTCGTATTGTGCGTTATGGAAAAAATCATATTTTTCTAAGAAATTCATCAACTGAGAGCTATAACATTTTTCCAATAATTTTGAGAATATTGGTAGAACTGAGATAGGTCTGAAATTATTACAGTCATCTTTAGCACCTGATTTGTGTATCGGTGTAATTATTGCTTTTTTTAGATCATCTATGAATTCCCCTCTTTGTAGACTAATGTTGATGATTTTTGTCACAATTTCTATATGATAATTAGCAATTAATGATGTTTAACACTTGGCGTTTTTTCAAATTTTTTCGATAAATTAACCGAAATAAAGCTCTTATCGGCTTGTCAAACGTTGCGAAAAGCAATACTGTTGACTGTTAAAATTGAATCATTTGGATATTTAATAAACAGGGTATTAAAAAAATTCTAAATTTTACATTAAAACAAACAAAAAAAAATTACTAAACAATTAAATTAGGTTATTAAAATGTAAAAGAATCCGCCAATTTTTATTAAACACATGTTAGAAGCTAACATAAAAAGTTCCATTAAAATGTAAAGTTGCAGTATGAGAAACAAAAATAGCAACAGATATTCAGCAATAGGAAATGATTTCGTCCATCTGATATGTTTCTACCAACTTATGATATTTCCCCCTAATACATCAATATCTCCTAAGGGTATCCGAAAAATCTCCTAAGGGTTGGAAAACACTTCATTCCTCATGCTGCTACGAAATTACTTTTTACTTCATCCCCAAATTGTATGAAAAGTTAAAATTGTAGGAAAATTATTTTCAACTGAAATCGTATTTCATTTAAAAGAACCAACACATTTATCCAATTTGATATTTAGTTTAAAAATTGAAGAAAAACTTGAACGAATATCGCAAAATAAATTTTAGATACTGACCTTGTATTTCGGCAGAGTGTCTGAGTTGAAAAAGATATCAGGGTTCTCCATTTTGGGGCAAACTTTTTTAAATTGCAATTAAATTTTGTTATTTATCTGAAGGAGGAAATTTGCGAAGCTATTTTTGAAAGAAACGAGCTTACTTTTAATCAAATCTTATAATTTAATGCCACCTAGCGTGAAAACTTTATTGCTTTTTGTTGCATCATGGCGCTCACGCTTACGAAATCGTCAGCGCCATCTACTGGGGCCATGATTGCTGCATACTTGTCAATGGAACTTTTGTATGTAATAAATCTTATCTCATAGGGCTTGTGAATGTCTTAATGAAAACGCAAGGCTGAAACAAATGTAACGGTTATTCAAAATCAGTCATAGGAAATGAATTTAAAATGAAACAAGCAACGATAAAATTAAAAATTTTAAAAAACCTCGACTGAGTCGCAATTGTAGCATCAAGAGGGAAAATTAAAAATCTTTTTAAGAGCCTTATATCATTAAAAATCAATGTCAAGTACTTTATTTGCTAATAAATAGAAGCTGGCAACAGATAAAAATTTTAAATCATTGCATTTCATTTCCTTGTCGGTCAACAATGAATTCGGTTATCAATCACTGAATAAAGGCTTAGCCGTTATTAAAATAAAATTAAAAAAAAGCTTTAAGCCGCTTTAAAAAAACGCTTTTTTTAGCCGCTTTAAAAAAACGTTATAATTCGAATTCTAAGAAACATGGAACTTCCAAACACATTATATTAAATGCGGAAAAAAAAATCTCTTCTTTTGGCAAAAAATTTTAAAATTTTTCAACTATGTTTCCACTGCAAAAATCGCGAAAAACCTGTTAGAGGTTTTAAATTGATATCTTCGTTAATTAATGTCATCCAAAGATGCAACGTAGCTAAGAACACTCTCGATCAACTCTCCTTTCGAGCATTTTTTTTTTTTTTTCAAAATCGGTCAATCCGTTTAGGCGCTAGAGTGCCACAGACAGACATACAGATACACAGACACGTCAAACTTATAATCCCCTTCTTTTGTCTGTCGGGGGTTTTAAAATGTTACACATCGATGGTTTTGACTAGTTTGGCGAAAAAAATTTGGAAATGAGCCGTGACATACCTATAACGGAAAACTGCCACTTTGTTCGCATTCGAGGTTCATAGAAAAATACCATTTTTTTCTCCCAAGTTTGAGTTTTGGCTAATTTGCCATCATTTGATAATGGATATCTAAATCGCAATTATTAGATGCAGTTTGTTCTCTAAATAAGGTAGCATACAATGGAATTAAAATGTCCACAATACTCTAGTTCCTTACTAAATGTTTCTTCTGCGGGAGAAGTACTGTTTTTTTTTTCTTTTTTGCCTAACAGGCTGTCCACAAATGAGGTCGAGCTTTGATAGGTTTCAGAAAGTGTGAATTTGTGACAAAGGGTGGGGAGGGTTTGAAGAAGTGTCACATCACGTTTTATAAGAAAATACCGGGTGGTTTTAAAATAAGTATCTCTATTTGGAGCAATCTGTAGCTTGAAGGAATCATCCGATTGCAACCAAAATTGGAACACTTACTAATCTTGAAGGGGGAAGAAGGATGGTTCAACAAAAAATTTTAGTTGCAAAATTTGCCTGTAGGTGGCCCTTTTGAAGTCCTAATGTGTAAAACAACAGGAAATAATTAGCATGTAGAGCTGGGTGGTTTATTTTATATTGTTACAGGGCATATTTCGCTTGCGCACAGCGGTGTCGATCAAAATCAGGCTCCAAAACTTGACCATTGAGCTGGAAGACGCAGTACAGGCAATGTGCGGCGTTTTCAACTGCGGAATGCAAGGTATCTGTGGTGTAGCTTCCCACATGTTGAGTAATGTTATCTTTTAGTTCACTGGTGTTTGTGACACTTCCACGGTACACATTAGACTTAAAAAACTTGAAAAGCCAAAAATCACATGGAGTCAGATCAGGGGACCGAGGTGATCACGCCACACAGTGGTTCAAGGGCGGAAAAAATAGCCATTTTTAAGTTTTAAGATAAAAAATATTTCATGCCGTAATTACTTAGCCCTTGAGTTGTAGTAACTTACTCCAAAAGAGTTTTTTAAAAAAAAAAATTCGTTTTTACAAAAAAAAAACAGATTGTTGAACAATTGCGTTTTTACTTTTTTCGGACGTACGACGTATACTTCAGTTTTAATTCATTCGTTCAATAAGGAGGACTAAAATTTAATAAAAGCCATTTCTGATTGGTTTTTCACACTTATAGGATGCATATTACATCGTAGTTAAAAATTAAAAATTCATCAAAATTAAAATCTACCTGAAATAAAAAAACATTATTTTTTAAAAAATATAATGAAAAGTATTGTGGAATATACTTTTATCGGCGGTTTCCGGTGGGCTAAAATTTACATGCATCAATAGTTTAATCCTTCCTGTAAATAAACAACAACATTTTAGCTGCGACCACCTGCGATGCAGTCGTGGCAGATGTTTTTGTTCGATCTACGCTATTTACGAATACCAATATAGCAAGTTAGAAAATTACCCGTAACGGTATGACGGGGGTAAATTGCTTTTTTATCAAAGGAATTGGTCATCAAATTTGACATGTTCCAGACTAACGTATGTCAGTTTCACTACTTTGCAGGAGAGCCTAAAAACGTTTGTTTACTGTTTCCGAAAGTTGGGGCTTTTGAAACATTCATCTATAAATTTAGAGGATTTTTTTTAACAGATTTAAGTTGTTATGTCTTAATGCGGCGCATTATTTTACATGCAATGCAGCAGTAACCTGAAAATAACAATTTTCGGAACTGTTTGGCTTTAAAAAAGATACATATGAGAAAGAAATTTTTAAAACTCACACATAAACCTATATAAAAAGTTAAATAACCATTCGGTTCATAAAACAATGAAATTAGAAAATCATTAAACGTTTGAAATTTCTGATTTCTTTTTCGAAATCATTCTAGTATAAAGCTGTTCTCAGTTTGTCAACATTGCCAGAAAATATTGTTCGAGGGTATCAATTGCAATAAATAAACCTTGCATGTGGTATACGACTGATTTAATTTATATTTTTCACTAAAAACACAGAAATGAATTTGAAGTACAGAGAAACCCCGATTTCACGTTCTCAGAGGCCTGACTCAAACATAAAATACATAAAATGTGGAAAAACGTCAATTCAAATCCAAAAACATAAAACATAGGAAAACGTTAAATACAGGAAATCTATAAAAAGCAAAAATCAGATAAGGAAAGAAAAATAGTAATAAAGGTTGCTACGATGACACTTACAAAATGTAAAAATCAGATATTTTACGAAACGAACATTTTTGTAAACACCAGTTTAGGTCATTCTAGCACATTAAGTAACGAATCCGAGCGTTTAGGTTGAAAATAGTCAGTAATTATGAGTCATTGTATCCAAAGTAAATACAGCATCTTCCAGGATTGGAACATTTTGCAAAGTTTTTTCCTGGTCTTTATGATAAAGAAAATAGTCTTTCACTATTATTAAGCTCTTAAATGCAGTATTGAAAGAAGAGACAAGTTGTGTTTCCTCTTCTTCTTGTTCATCTTCAGTCCATAAAGTCAGATACGGACGGGGCCGAAGCGTTTCTGTTTTCATGGATTAACTTTCAACAGAGTGGATTATGTTTAAAAATGCACAGAGGGAATTTTCTTGATTTTAAAACATTTTTTCTCTTTTTTTTTTAACTACCGAGGGAAAACGTAAAATGCGGGAAATTCATAAATGACAAACTTTCCATCTGTGTTAAATTAATATTATTAGTGTACGGAAAAACTGGGACCTGATGATAAAAAACGTAAAATGTGGGGAAAACGTAGATTCGAGGGACGTAAAATCGGGGTTTCGCAGTGTATACGATCAGCAAGCATGAAGAAAAATATTACCATGCAACAATTTTAACAATTTTCCAAAGCATTTTTTGAGAATATTCAAAGTTATTGAATTTTTTTCGCTTTTTTGTCGTTTTGAACCACTGTGCGCCATTTGAAAACATCTATCACCTGTGAAATGTTGCCGTTAGAAATTTTGTACTGCTTGCACAATATGGTATCTTGCATAAAAACTGATTTGAAAAGACTGTCTTTGTTGCAGTTGACGAACACCAAATGTTCCCTACATGTGTGAACAGTTTTAAAATCAAAGCGCGATCTGGCGAACTGAAAGACACCTCGTACTGGCAGAAATGGCTGCTTCTTTAATTTTCTTATGATCACTACAGTGTTTGTTTGCACTGTCAACGATATTTTTGCAGGTTGCAGCGCGACCTATCGGTGATTGGAGCAACTAAATTTTTATATTACACCATCCTTTTTCCCCTTTCAAGATTAGTAAATGTTTCAATTTTGCTGCAGTCGGATAATTCCTTCAAGCTACAGACTGCTTCAAATATACTTATTTTATAACCAACCGGTAATATATATATGAAAAATAGCGTGACATGTGACAAAGGAAGAACGGGTAAGGTGAAGTGTAATACTTAACGACAGAAAGGGGAGGGGTAAGGTGTCCAAGAAAGAAAAAGAAAGTCGATTTTTCAAGTCGCACATCCTTTTATATTTTTAATTTTAAGTCAAAATAATTGTAAAAAAAGATTCATAAAGTTTGAATTACGACAACCCGTTCCGGCTTGCGCCTGAAAGTAAACCAGCTTTGTGTACAAGGCCGAATAAAAAAAAAAAAAAAAGTTTTTTTTTTTTTTTTTTTTTTTTAAGTTCGAAATTTCATGTTGATAAAACGTTGCTCTTACAGCCCCAGATATACCACAAAAATATTTATTAAGATTAAAAAATAGTTAGGTGTCCAGCAGGAAGCATAAAATTTATATATATATTTTTTAAATTTACTTTTTCCTATATATATTTTTAAAAAAATGTTAGGTAAATTTTAAGGAGTTATGAAGCTAAAAGCTATAAACAGCAAAGTCGGTAATTAGTATTAAATCGAAATTTGTGCTCTCTTGCGATACTTATGACTCCCACATAGTACTCAAAATATGGATTTTTTTCAAGTTTAAGTTTAATTTTTCATTTTAAATGAATTGTTTTTTTACTATTCGTTTGCAAATATTAATTTGAAAACGTATTCGCTAAATTTTTGAACTTGATATTTTATTCAAATTTATAAGTGATTTTTAATAGATAAATCGAAAAAATTAATTTTTTGAAGAAAATTATTTTTTTTTTTAGGTCTCCTGCTGGACACCAAAATATTTTTTAATTTATATGAATATTTTTGTGGTACATATGGGGCTATAGGGGCAACGTTTTATCATTATGTAATTTCGAACTTTCAAAAAGAAAAAAAAAACTTTTTATAATTCGGCTTAGTACACAGAGCTGGTTCACACTTTCAGGCGAAAGTCGCCACGGGTTGTCGTTGTTCAAATTATATGACTTTTTCTACAATTGTTTTGACATAAAAGGAAAAATATAAGAGGGTGTGCGACTTAAAAAATCGCCTTACGTTTTTTCGGAACACCCCAGGGAGCGGGTATCAAAAATGTTGGAAAAAATTGCAACAACATTTATGGACAACCCTTTAAGTTGCAAATCATTTAAAAAAAATCTAACTTTTGAGAGAACGGCAATTTTTTAAGCCAATTTCCCCATGTCCTTGTTCTGTTCAGCAGTCTAGTCAGAATTCACCTTCTAGGGTGAGTGGTCATCAGTCCTCACATATATATAAACTGCTATATTAGGATGGGCAATCGAGGTTAAAAGCACAGCTAGTTTGGTCAGAGGGGCTGTGATCTCCGCTCTTCCCTGCCCGCCTGCTTCTGCGCTAGTTTGATTTGCATGTAGTTCGTGCACGGTTTTCTTCACTTAGATCAGTTTCTCTGATAAATGGCTTATACAGTGAAACCTCCCTTAACGGACACTCCCGAATAACGGACACCTCTAATTAACGGACATTTTTGAAAGTCCTAGTCCCTCAATATAGGCCATTCCATGTAATTCACTCTGAATAACGGACACTCCGAATAACGGACAGTTATTTCACAAAAAAGTTCCCTTGCGATCGTAGCACTTTCGATTTTTTTTCTTTTCACAGAATATCTTATTAATTGCTTGCCTTACAAAGCTTTTCATCCTCCACAACTGATATCCCCCCCCCCTGTCATTTCCTTATCACTGTTTCTTGGAATTAAAAGGGTGGTAATGGGCAGAGGCAGCGATTGGGGCTTAAAAAAGTTGGGGGGCAGAAAAAAAAAGGACTAAAAGACATGGTACTTTTTGCGGGCAGCAAAAAATGAAAAAGAAAAAAAAAACTCATAATTTTGTTACGGCTAGTTTTGAGAGTATTGAAGCAGATAAGTGAAAACTAATGTCAGTCTAACAATTAACGTACGTTTTTCTTTAGATTTTAATGAATTGTGTACACAATAACTATTCAAAAGTTAAGATAAAAAAGAGGAAACTGGACGCTTTTTCCAACTGGGGCTCTCGGGAGATGCAATTGAGCAGATCGGCACCGGTAATAGTCGGCTTTATGGCGCCGTAGTTTCGTTGGGTTGTTTAATTTTTAGATATGAAAAAGATTTGTCCATATTTAAGGTCATATTGCCAACTGTCAATCATGCAATAGTGATACTCGAGATAAAATAAATAAATTAACCATAAAAAATGTATGTGGGGGGGGGGGGGGGTTGCTCCGCCGAATCACCGCCGCCGCGGTTGGTAAAGTGCCATTCATACCCTGAGATGAAGAGAGAGGCAAGCGAACCTAATTTTCATGCAGCAATCGTAGCTTTTCAGTTTCAAACTTTCCTAAAAGTGTGTTGATTTAGTTGATTTTTTTGTGTGACAATATTATTTGAGTTTTAAAATGGTAACTAAAAGAAAGAGTGACATTGAAAGAAAAAAATAATGTTTTGAATGTTGCCGAAAAAGAAAAAATAAGTGTGCGTTGTTTTGCCGATCGTTTTCAAGTTGGGAAAACTCATATCAGCGAAATTTTAAAAGATAAAGACGAAATTAGAAAATTGCACATTTAGAGACTTTTCGGAAGCACTGAAATACAGTGAAGAATTGAAAAACTTTTTCCTGGGACATTGAAGGACTTGCTAAGGTAAATGATTTAAATATATTGAGAAACAGGCTTGTAATGCAAAAAAGAGATGTCAAACTGTTTTAACTGATTACTTTAATTGATTAAATGCTTTTTAAGACAAGTGTGTGCAGTCAGTATACCTTTATTTATAAAAAAAAAAAACAGCTTAATTACACTTGACGTAAAATGTAGTAAACCTTTCGCAATTGTTTCGATTGCGTTCTACAAAGGGAACAACAGCCCATTTTGAAAAAGGTAAATTAAGTAGTTCCTCCTAATAGCGGACACCTCCCAATAACGGACAAAACTTCTAGTCCCTTGACTGTCCGCTATTCGGAGGTTTCACTGTATTTCTTTTGTTGACTTGCATGAAAGAAAGACATATATTCGTTCGATCAACCTTGTTTCATTCAAGAAGAAAAAGCAAGAAAAATCAGAGGACTTCATTAAAAAATAAATTTTTATTTCTTTAACACTATTTCATTATAATTGTAATTAATAATTAAATTGGTCGTAATCCATATGCTGAGCTCAGTTCTTTCATCAAACTTTTTTTCTCTTCATCTGGCAGGAAAGCACTTTGCAGGGCATTGAAATTCTGAAAAAAAAAAGCATGCAAATAATTTTATAATTCTTGAATCAATTGATAATTTGCTTCTTGTAAATTGACAAATCAACGTACGTCTTGAATAAAGAGCGATTTTAATAGTTACGAAAGTTACCTCCATTTTTTTTTCTTGTATATGTGTGTGTATGTGTGTGGGAAACCGGGATTTATTGAAGATCAATGTATTTTTACAGCAGTAATTTTATCACACATAGAAAGATATTGCTTGAGTGATTTAGTCCAAAACCAAGGTTAAAATTTGAAGAACTGAATTATTCACGTGAAGGAAAATTTCCGAAATTTTCCCCGAACAATGATCGAAAATCGGAATCTTTTCGTGCTTTTACTTTAACCCTTTTAAATAAACTCGAAAGAAAAATTACTGATGCTATCTGATTAATTTTTAACTTGTCCGACAGTTGATTTTAAGTTGCTTATTACACTCTAATACCGACTATATGAAAAATGAGGGAACCGCCGAATTCAGCGTTCAAACCTTCTGAAGCTGATTGCTTGGAACTTTTAATTTTTAAGTTACTTAAAAATTAAACACATTGCATTTGGAAATAGTTAGCGGTGTTTTTCTGGTAAGCAGAAGCAAAGCTAAACTGTGTTACTCCCCCCCCCTCCCCTCTGCAAAATGAAATTCACCCTTACGATTTTTAGGGTAGCACCTATGCTCAGATAGTTATGAATTCAAGTACGACATGCTAATTAAAAAAAAAAAAATACTTGTTTTACTTACTGCTCTTGTAAAATGAATGTCTCTAAGTCCAAAACTTTTGAGCAAACCGTAATCGTCTTCTAAAGATTTCTGAATTAATACGGGATCATCTCTACTGATGGAGAAATTTGCACCGTCTTCAGCAAATCTAAATTACGATAAAAATGAAAAAGAAATAAAAGATTATCAATTTCATCATTCCCGATAAAAAACCAGATGAGTGTTAACGTAACAATGCCTGTTTCCTAAATTATTATTAGTGTTATTACTACTAGAAAATCGTCCGTCAAGATATGACGGGTGAAAATTGCTTCTACATTTGAACGAAGCCATTGCCTGTTTGGTGATAGTATTTTGATACTTGAAATTGTATTCCTAACTCCAGTAGATTAACCCTAAACTCCAGTAGGGACAGTTCACTGTTGACCATTTTTTGTTTCTTTCTTCCCCTGAAATGACAGTCTTACCAGTAAAACAGTTAAGTTGCAGGATCGAGTTCAGCTTTGTCACAATAAAGCCTTTCCCGGCATGTTAATCATTACCAAACCATCAAGCCGTGACGCGAGTTTCATTGTTGAATCTCGCGCGTTACTCGATCATTGGCTATTATATATATATGAGGATTAATATTATTTTAGTGAGGAAAAGTGGTTTTTTTTTCATTCACTTTAAAAAAATTCCGGAACGTCACAGATCCGTGGAACGTTTTGGAATGTCCCACATTTTCATCAATTTCCTGTGAAAAACAAATATCTTCGTCGAAAAGTTTTCTGAATTGCTACAAGTTATACGAAGTCAGACTTCTGACTATTGTGAAAAATACTTTTAGCCACCACTTCAAAGATTAAATAAGCGCATTTATTACATGTATCTACCTCAATTTGAGTATGGGTCATCCGATTTGTCTAAGATCCCAATAACGGAGCGGCTTTAAGTCTCTTTGTTCAGTAGATTTGCAGGCAAGTGAGCTGAGCGTGTTATTTCGTTGCAATTCTGTTTCAAACTAGGCTGTGGTAGCAATGATGGTTTTGGAGGTTTCTTGGTAAGTCAGGAAGGCGCCAAGCTGCATTTTTAACTTGAGTTTTTTCTGAAGGCTACAGAGACATGACTGGTTTTACTTTGGAGATTTCTGAGATTTTAAGCGGAAACGTACTGTTTTTTTTTTGCAAGATATGTTACTGGCAGATATCGGACACATCAGGCCCATTATTTTTCAGGAACGTTTCTAAATTATTTTTACAGTGTGTATATTATTATTCAAAAGGATATATGGCATGAAAACTATGACCAATCTTTCTCAGTCTCCCTTTCCCTTCTTTAGCCGAAATTAAATTAAGAATAGAGGTTTCGTAGAATCAAACATATTTCTCAAAAAAAAAAAAAATAAAATAAAAAATAAAAAAAAAATAAACTTCAATACTATTACAATGAAAAAAATAATAGAAGCAATTTTACAAATTCATTCACAATTTTTTAATGTTTTTTTAGTCTTTTTTTAAAAAAGTATATCGTTTTATTCATAACTCAAAACGGGCTTGTTTCTTCATACTTCAGTTTTTTACGCATAAAGTATCAAATTCAGTCTATTCATGTGTATTGTTCATTTATGTCTCTGCAATTGAATTGCCCGAGCGTTATATCTAAGTGTCCGTGCAGTTTTAGATTTCGATTTTCTTATGCTACTTGTTCTGCGTAATGAATATTTTATATAAAATTCAAACTCAACTCAACGTATTAGATTTTTTTCTAAATTTAAACAATCTTTTCTTCTACTAAAGCTTCTTTGCAACAACGTTATTCAAAAATCTGCATTTTTGAAATAAAAACACTTTGCGTGCTAACATCTTCTTATACCAATCCCACATGTAGAAGAACTTTTAATGGTGAAAAAAAACTCCATTCTCACCTGATAATTGGATGTTTACCATCTTCAATTGGCACAGATCCGGTCATGATGCTTGACATTGGACATGTCTCAAAGTGTATGTTCTTCTGGAGGCATTCCTCATATATTTTCATGTCTTCGAATACCCTGTAACCGTGACCGATCCTTTCAGCAAGCATCTGCTTAACTGCCATTTCGACTTGAGAGGCGTTACCATCTTCACCTGCATGCGCAGTACGATGAATGCCAAGTGAAGCTGCTTTCTGGAGAGAAAAAACATTTTACCACTCAAACGAAGCCTAAGACAACGGCTGCAATACTTTTGATATGTTAAAAAACATGTATTAATTCATTTTCCTGTTTATAACACTAAGCAAATTCCGAAACATCATAGATTAGTTTTGGGCAACGTTCCGAGGTTTCACAGGTTTTCATCAATTTCCTATGAAAACAAAGTTTGTTAAAAAGTTTCCTGAATTGCTACAAGGTGCATGAATGCAGACTTCTGACTGCCGTGAAAAATATTTTTAGCAACCAGTTTAAAGATAGCTGAGCTTTTTTTATTTAGTATATCGCCTTGATTGAATTACAGTCCCACTAGTTGACAAATTTCCCAGGGGGTGTGAAAGTTAACTCCGGGTTCTGTAGTTTTACAAGAATCGTCAGCTAATAAGATGCTTGGAACTTACCTGATTACTCAAAAAAGTGGCCAGCTGTTACATTACACTTATTAAAAATATCTCTGTAGGTTCAATAGACATAACTATCTTCCTCCGAGAAGAATTTTGAGTACGTAAGAAAACTTTCTGTGATATTTTTCGGAAAGCTACTGATTTTCAGTGAAAAACGTACTTGTTTTTTGGGAGATATGTTGCTGGCAGAAATTGGACAAGTTAGCTGCTCATTATTTTCCGGGAAGGTTTCTGAATAGGTTTTGGTGTGAAGGATAGTGGGAATGTTGCTCTCTACGTCACATGATGCAAAAGAAGATTCTACACAATTCTCTGGTAAAAGTCACTTCAGTCCACTTAGTTTAAGATAGTCAAAAACCTGGTTTAAAATTTGACTATTTCTCCCTTACATGTTTACAATTTTGACTAATGGCAGAGCGTTGCAACTGGGATACAAAACGTCTAAGAACGTAGAGTAACTCTGATACTTCTAGGGTGATTATTTAATTCGGCACAAATTTATTCTGATGATGGAAAATGGAAATCATGGCAAGTGAGCCTGGTCACTAAAAAACATTTAAACGACCTCAATGCAAAATGAAGCAAGGCAGGACAAAAAAGATTGAAGAGCACAGAGTAAATCCGTTGTTTTTATGCTGATTTATTGTACTTGAGGCTAAGTGATGCTTTGGAGTTTTCTGACAGAACTTGTAGAAAGAAGAAAGGTTATCGCATTCAAAAGACCAAACGTACAAAAATAATTTTATCCCTCATGTGATATAACTTTAAAAAAAGGAACATTATATCCACTTTTTGGTGATTTTTTTTTAAAGAAACTTCAGCAGTGACGGTCACACACACACTACTATAAGTAATGCGAAAGCAATCTCGTATCTGCTAATAACGCGCAGATCTTGAGCTTCAAATCCAGACACGCTGAGGAAAAAATTGGTGCCAGCAGTGGACACGAGAAAAACAATCAAAGTGAAGTCAAAGTGTAGTTATCCTTTTGTGTGTGGAAAAATCGTTTGTTATGTTGCTATTCATTTTAATTTTTGTAAATACTTGAATAAATTAGTAAACATACCCCTCACTTATTGGTGACATTGCCTAACATTGATCCATGCCTAACATTGGATTACCGACACTTTTTAGGATATTTCAATCCAGTTTCAAGCCGCCGGAATTATGGAGCTGGAAACCAGAAATGAAGGTAAGCTTTTGCTTTACTTTTAGAATTCATAAAAATTTAGGTTTAAAAATAATAAGAAAAATACTAGGAAAAGATATCACCTCAGCATTTCCACTTACTTGAAAGATAGTCTATGAGTCAATTATTTGGTAAAAGTTGTTCGAATTCGGAAGATTTTTCAACTAACATAACATCAAGTCAAATAGGGAAACAGTTAAATAAATGTTAAACAAATTCTTCTTTAAATTCCATGTGGTAGTTATTAAATGGAGCACTGGAATGCGCATATCAAACTTACCTGAAAGATAGCGATGTCTAATTCAGTGGTTTCCGTATTAGCTTCTTGATCACCAGTGATATCTATTCCAACGACACCTTCTTTTCTAAATTCAGTGCACAGCTTTAGGACTTCTTCGGACCAATCTTGAAACAAGTAAAAAATGACAAAACAATAAAAATAGCAATAAAACAGTAAAAGTAAAAAGACTCTTTTTTTAGTACTAAAGCTTCGTCATGGAAAAGGCTGACACACATTTGCAGCGACAGACAGGTATCCCTGTCCTTTGTCTCTAAGGGCAGTTCACTTATCGGCCGGCCGTCCTGTCCATCCCGTTTTTTATCGTGACGGACGGCCGACGAAAACAGAGTAGCATTCACATACGGTCGCCGCACATCAATCACGTGTCTGAATTCACCCAACAGAGAGAAGAGCGCACTGCTTGGCGGAAACCAAAGAAATGCTGTCCTACTTTTGACGGCCGTCAGATATCAAGGTTCTTCTGATCGAAACCGGTCCCAGCCCGTACTGACGTGAATTTGCAACGAGTGAGTGAATTTTAGAACACGGACTGGTGTTTGAGTCTCGACCAAGTTGCAAAAGCCCTGGACTTATCGGAGACAACGGTGCAACGTATCGTTACGGAGATGCGGAAAGTCTGCGAGAAACTTGTGCCGAGAGTTCTGACTGAAGAAGGACTCCCGTGGGACTCTAGCTTTCCTACAGTTCGGGGCTGCGACCTTCCTCTTTCCACTATTAAAATCACTGCTGAAAAGAAAACGTTTCGACTCCATGGAGGACATACAAGCACATGTCAAGGCAGCTCTTGCAGATATCCCGGAACAGGACTGTAGGGATACCTTTGAGTCATGGAAAAGCCACATACAGCAGCACATTGTTGCAGGAATGCCTGTTTTTAAAACTATTAGTCAGTTGTACCGATCAGCTCAATAAATTTGTCTTTTTCAACGAAGGCTTATTACTTTTGGATCGGACCATGTATATTGACAGATCAAGTGCACCCTGTAATGTTGCATTTCTTTCCTGATGGCGACGGATATTTCATGGACGATTATGTAACTATACATCATGCCAGAAGTGTTGAAAATTGGTTCGCTGATCATCAGTCTGACTTCAACAACTTCCCTGGCCACGGCATGGCATAGCCTGGATCTTAACCTCATAGAAAATGTATGGGATATGGTGGAAAAACGCACTCTCCTCTTCCATCTAATTTACAAGATCTAACAAGCTGCATTGCCAATGCATGCTATTCTCTGGATGAAAATGCACTCCAGAAGTTTGTAGCCTCGATGCTCAAACGAACCAGAGCAGTTATCCGTGCAAAAGGTGGTCTAACAAATATTGATCTTGAATTATTAATTCATTGGCCAGTAAGTGTATTTGGGGTAGGAGGTTAATCTCACTTTCTGCATCTCTGACCTGTATCGCTGATTAAACGGTGGGTTATTTTTAGTAAGTTATCGCCATGTGCCAAGGCTAATGCAGAACTACATAACATACACCCCCAGCTCAGTCATTTCATCTGAAGACTGCAGTTTCGTCCTTATTAGTACTCATCAGCCCGGATTAGTAAGTATCTTAGCTGGTGGTAGAAAAACTCTTAAGGGAGCCAAGAGAGCACAACAAACTGGTAGCTAATATAGAATTAGCCCTGACCAGACGAGTTGAACGAAACATGGTTCGGTTCAACTCGAATATTGAAGGCAAAAGGCATGGTATCAGTTTAAGTGCTGATATGCACGAAACTGCAGTCCTCGGATGGAATGACTGAGCTGGCGGGGTATTTTATGTAAACGGTAAATTGTTTACTTCACAGTTGGAAAACAGCTTTAATCATAAAATTACGAAAAAGCAAAATGAAATAAATATTTAATCGAAGTTTCTCGATTTTCAACTTCATTGATTTAAACGCATCTTACCTGATTTCCCACGCACGCAGCACAAAATGGTTCGAACATGAACACCGAAAACCTTAGATCCACGCGCCAGTCCTTTATTCACTGCTTTCACGACATCTTTTGCTGTGACCGAGCAGGAACTCAGGAGATGGGGACTGTAACGTGGTTCCGCATACAGAATATTTTCCTTAGCGGCGTCTTCACAGAATTCGTAAGCGATACGTTCGATAGCTTTCAAATCCCCACTGGAAGCAAAGCACAAAAACGTAATAGTATTAAATCATGATAATACCAACCTGCAACTGCTTAGGAATTTCTGTTAAGAAATCTGTTAGAAAATTCAGTGGATCGAAAATTTGAAATCTGTGCTGCAAAGAAACAATATGACAATTCAAACCATGTGCGTTACCTTTGCACCCACTCCATATTTTTTTAGTATATTTTACTTCAAAAGAAGATGTAGGAGAATGTGGGGCAAAGTGAAATACACTGACCTCAAAAAGTTAAGGTACAACATGTTTTTTAAAGCTCACCATAAAAAAAAATGGCAGTAACAATAAAATGCATAGTTTACATGAATGATAATAACGAACTTGAAAACCATTTATAAAAAAGCGAAAGCTACGACTTTTATTTTATAGAAAAGAACATATCTTTAGAAGTGAGAAAAAAATAGGCAAATATCAAGCTTTCGTACTTTTGTTAGTAAGTTGTGTTGATTTTCAACTGTTGTTGACTGTCTCGGTGTCAATGGTCAATAGAGTTTAGAAAATGTCTCAGAGACGTCATTCACCCCATTCGTTAAAGTGGCGGGCAGTGGCGGGATAGAAATGGGATTGTCTCAGGCTGATTCTGCTAGAAGTTTCAAAGTGTCTCTTAGTGTTGTTCAACGACTTTGGGATCAATGCCAATCCGAAGATTCTGTGTCCAGAAGACCTGTTCCCGGCCGACCACTAGCTACAACACCTGCAGAAGACCGTTTTCTAGTTCTTTTGGTCCGAAGGAGGAGAAGCACTAATGTGCGCAGCTCGTTGCAGACCACTTTGTAGCATAAGGAAGAAGAATCTTTGCTTCTACTGTGCGAAATCACTTCACAATGCAGGTCTCTATGCAAGACGACCAGTTGTGTGTGTTCTCCTCAACGAACCACAGCGAAGGATCCACTTATGCGGGGCAAGAGAATATGTTTCCTGTACCCAGCAGCAATGTGCTACTGTGCTGATCACAGACGAGTCCAGATTTATTTACATTGGAGAGTGATTCAGGGCATCTACTGATCTGGAGGGAACAACGCACTAGATACTATCAATCCAACACTGTTGAATGACACAGTTATAGAGGTGGTGGAATCACATGGTTTGGGCAGGGATCTCATTCGGTGATCCTACTGACTTGCGTGTGTTCCATGGAGGAACTCTGACAGGTCTGAAATATCGGGATGATATCCTTGATCCATATATCCGCCCATATTCAGTTGCTATTGGGTAATGCACTTCGTTCTGATGGATGGTAATGCACGACTTGACTGAGCTCGGATTGTTGAGGAGCATCTTGAGGATCACGGTTTAAAACGAATAGAATGGCCAGCTCGATCTCCGGTTCGGACCTGATTCCGATGGAACATCTTTGGGATTATCTTGGCAGACAGGTTGAGGCTTTAAATCCTCCTCCAAGATCGCTACCTGAGCTGGAACAAAACTTACTCTGTGTCTGGTCTTCGCTTCCTATTCCAGTGTCCGAAAACTTAATAAACAGCATGGAGCAACACGCTTACACAAACAAAGCGCTTGCTTTACTGTAAAAAAAAAACGAATCGCTACTGATTATTTCCGTGGAACCTTTCAGGATTTTAAAGGTTTTTATCCACTTTCTGAGAAAATCAAGTATTTTTGTCAAAAAGGTTCCTGAATTGCTACAAGTTGTACGAATGTCGACTTCTCACTGAAGTGAAAAATATTTTTAGTTACCTGTATAAAGATTAACTGAGCGTATTTAATAAGTGGTATTGACTTCAGCTCGATTACGTCCCGTCCAGATTGAATAAGCTCCTAATAAGAGCGAATAAGTTTCTGGACGCGATAGCTTTGCAAAAAATGCAGCCGAGTTAGACTCATGGTACTTTCTTACATTATCCATGATTGCAATTCTGCTTATGGAGCTTTCTTGGCAAAACAGGAAGATGAAAAGTTATTATGTCAAATTTAAAGTATTCTATGAAGGCTCCAGAGAATATCGCTGGCATTTGGTCAGGAAGATTACTGAATTCTTTAAAAAGATTTCAGGAACATTACTGAAATTTAGCTGAAAACATTTCTGTTTTTGCAAAATATGTTACCTGCAGAAAATGGGCACATCCGCTGCCCATTATTTTCCAGGACGCTTTCTGAATTGTTTTCAGTGTTTATTTTCAAACTTTGCTTGAACCATTAAATATATCACATTTGGATTGTCAGAAGCTCTATGTAACTATTTGATCTGTGTTACTTTTGATGTATTTTATTGTTATTTAATTTGTCATGTTGTCATTTTTAGCTACCAGTTTAAAAACTCATTGAGCGTATTAATTAAATGTCTCGTCCTCCGTTCAACTATAGCCAGTCCAAATCCATGAAAATCCAAGCGAAAACGAAATGTATTAAAGTTTGAGATTTGTAGCTTTGCAAGTACTTGCAATTCAGTGTAAGCCCTGGTCATTGCTGCAATAATTCTGTCAGAAGCCCTCTTGTTTATGGCCACTATATAAGGGGAGCTGGCTTATGCGACATTTTGGTTCCAAAATTGTCAGTTGGCAAAAAAAAGAAACTAGTAGTTCTATAAAAGCCTCGTTGCAGAAAACTGGTGCCCAAGATTTAGATGTGTTGCCTAAATGATGTTTGCCTGTTTTATTCTGTAAATGAAGAAGACTTAATTAAAGCATAATTAAAAACAAATAAGGTGTGAAAATGAAGTTCATTGCAGTAAACATTTCCCGATACATTTTCTTTGAATTTGTGAACTAAGTTATCTTTCTAGATTTAACTTGAATGACATTTTATTCAATTTATCATCAATTACTTTACTATATATATATATATATATAGCAACCAGCGAATATTATACTGTATTTATAAATACTAGAAACAAGGTTGGATCCAAAGCTCACATGGAACCAAAATGTCGGTTAAGTCGGCGTGTCTTTTTCAAGGGGTTCTACTCCTGGTAAATCAGGAAGGTGCCTTGCTCTCCTTCAGATACTAGCCCTTTACCGGGACGATTTATCAATTTTGCTAAAGATTCCAGGATGATTTGAGAAAGGTTACAGTCGAATCCCGACTTACGCAGGGAAGTTATGTACTGACTTTTATCGGAAAACGCAGCAAGGTATGGTACTTGCAGAAATTGGGCACATTAGCTGCCCATTATTTCCCAGGAACGTTTCTGAATTGTTTCTACAGTGTGAAGAAGTGAAAGAAATCCGAGCAGAACGCTAAACACTCTTTTACGTAATCATTATTTCATTTATTTCAGCTCCACCTATGCGGGTATTCTGTGATTAGGGGCCATTCATTAATTAAGTAAGGATTTTTGACCCCCCTACACCCATGCAAGGGTACGTAAGATTTTTCAAACCCCTCTCCATATTCTTACGTAATATTCCATATCGTTTTTCAAAATAATAAATTAAGGAATCTTACATATAATAGTGCGTAGCTTTTAATATATTTAACACTATTCATTCTTTAAAAACAAGTAAAAACAGCTCATCCTAATACGTTTTTTACCTTTCACACGTAAATGGAATATAATTTCTGCCAAACCACTCGACCGCGCGATTTCTAATATAAAATATAGATTTGGAAAATGTTAGATAAGAATGGTTTTGACCCCCCTCCCCAAATAAAGGTACGTAAAGATTTTTTCACTGCCCCTCTACCTTGGGACCCTTTGTATTTAATGAGTGTCCCCTTATATCTTAAGAGTAAGGCTACTATTGATTCACTTACACAATAATAGGGAGGATTCTTTCGAATGGCTTAAGAAAATCCTTTAGGCTAGTTGGCTCGTCAACCATTAAAGACGAACAAAACTCCTCTTCAGAATCTACATGCAAGTCTATTTTCTTCTCCCTAAAATAGTAATAGGGAAAATGTTAAACCAACCGTCTTAAGAACAACGAACATTGAAGTGCAGATGAAACCAAAAGGAATGGACAGAGCACTGGGTCGGGGGCCTCATCTAACTAAAAGATCCCATGTTACTCAAATAGTTATTCATAATATTAAAACTATATGAATTACATATTAATTTTTAAAATAATAACAAAAACATTATGACTTGTTTGATGGAAGAAAAATAATACTTTAAAGGAGAATTTTTATTTATTCTTGCAGTAACGAATTGACCATGTCATTATTGTGAGGGGCCTCGAAGGGTATTCATAAATGCACATGATAAATCATTTATACATAGTTCTGGCATTGACAAAGAAGCCCCCATAAATGCTTTCCGACGGGTCTCAAACCAGTAAATCAACCAATGCATTCTGTTATAGAGTCTTCAAGGGACTTCCAAATCATTGGTGCCCTAGGGCCTCACTTTTAGTTAGTTGGAACCTTGGGATGGATTCAAAATATCTTATCTTCCTCTCTTATACATAATAGCCGATGATCGAGTAACCCGTGAGTTTCAACAATGAAACTCGCGGAACTGCATGATAATTTGATAAAATGTTTTGGTAATATTTAACATGCAGGGAAAGGCTTTATTGTGACAAGGCAGAACTCGATCTGGTAACTTAACTGTTTTACTGGTAAGAGTCATTTTAGGGGAATGAAGGATCAATGGTTGAAAATTAACGCTATCCACTAGAGTTTAGGGTTAATCCACTGCAGTTAGGGGGGAAATTTCAAATATTAAAATATCACCAAACAGGCAATTGCTTCGTTCAAATGTAGAAGAGTAGAAGCAATTTTCACCCGTCATACCTTGACGCACGACTTTCTGGTGGCTGAAGAATAAGCTAGAGCTTTTTGCAAACGTGTAAAAACTTTACGTATCCGTCCCCGACATGGAATTAAAAATTGAACTTATCTTACCGGTGCTCACCGTGATTTCAAAAAAAAAAAAAAAACATCAAAGTTTCATCATATTTTAATTTTCGAAAAAAAAAGAAATAATTGAAAGAAAATTAATTTGAATTTTGACACCTTGAATTCAAATTATGTTTTTCGCATTCACGTGTGTTTGTGTATGTGTGTGCGTGTTTATGTGTGTGAGTGTGTGTAGGATATGGACGCACCCTGGAGACGGTTTTCGCTAGAGCAGCAGCATCGGGAAGGGCCGGTCGACGGTGGTGATGCAGGGGGAGGCGGGGGGAAAATAAAATCATAGGAACGTCATTCAAAGGTCAAGTGAGAACAATAAGCAATCGTGATTGCTCAAAAAAAAAAAAAAAAAGAGTCACTTACTTAGCTAATTCCCAGAGTGTAGAAGTTCTGATTGCTCCATCTAAGTGAATGTGTAGTTCAATCTATTCGAAAAAGTCAACACAAATATCAAATAATGAAATAATTAGATAATTATTATATAAGAGGTAGTTTTAAATGCGCCAAACCTTTATTTTAGCTTCCTATTTCAACTGAAAGAGGGTGCTCAACCCCCTCCCCCAAACTTCAATAGATGGGGGAGGGGGTTAAAAAAAAGAATTTAACTGAAAATACAATGCTACATATTATAATATACACTAAAAATATGCATCTACATTGCAATAAAATAATTTCTTACAACAAAACAGGTATGGAAATTAAATATTTCTCAATTTGTGGCATTTTCTATGATACGGCCAATGTTAAATTGAAGGTCAATGAGCACCCTCTTAAAATTTCAGTAAGAAGCTAAAACTTTTTCAGCATAATGCTATTAGTAAGTGTTAAAAAAAAAAAAGAAAAAGAAATAGGTGGTGTCCTGGACTCAGAAAAGAAGTTTTTTTGAACCACCCTAAAATGCATATTTTAGACCAGTTGGGTTGTAGGTTACGCATCATTGGATTTTTAAAGTTTTTTTTTTTTTTTTTTTTTTTTTACTGCAATTTCGTGGGGCAGTTGTTAACCCCCAAAGGAATGGAAACTCTTCGATCAGGGAAGTTGGTCATCTTTGGTGACATTCGTGTCAAAAAATGAAGCTAACTTTAAAAGCGTAATCCACATTGTGTGTTTAAGTTCAGCTTTGAAAAATAAGTTTGTTAATTCTTATTAACAAGTTAATTTCATAGTTACTATTCTTTTTTATTGTTTTTGCAATTGCTATTTAAAAGTGGATTTCGATCATCATTAGTTTTCTTGTCGTTTACAATGTATTTACTTCATTAAAACATTCAGTTTGGTTGCAAATATGCCTAAGTAAAGGGCAGAAATAACAACAGCGTGGCGCTGGAGAAAACGTGCGTGTGAAGGGACAGTTTAATGTGCAAAAAAAAAAAAAGGAAAGATATAAGTTTCAACTCTATCGCGTGTCTTTGCGGCTGAATTTTAATTTTTTTAAGAATAAATTTGATACTTAATGTAATGACTGCTTATGTTCAAATGTGTCACAATAATTAACAGCCAAAGATGAAAATTCAGGAAATAAAGGGCAAACATATGCGTCAAAAATGTTTCACCCGTGCAGAAAACTGGTGCCCAAGATTTAGATGTGTTGCTTGGTGAATGTTTGATTATTTTATTCCATAGAGGAAGAAGATTTAATTAATCCAAAGTAAAAACAAATAAGGTGTGAAAACGAGTTTAATTACAGTAAACTCTTTCCGATACATTTTTGTGACGGTATTAAGCAGCAGTTTACTCAACTGATCATCCATTGCTTTATGATACAGCAACCAGCAAATATTATAACGTATTTATAAATAAAAAATTTAGAAACACAAGGTTGGTTTCGACACTGCTGTAGACAAAAAAATGTCAAATACGTCGACCTGTCCTTTTCAATTGCTTCTTGATGGACCCCTCTTTCTTTTGATGTGTTACGCATTCCGTCAAGAATGAGGCAATTGTATCGTACTAGACAATGAACGCGCTAGACAATGTATAAAAACCTTTTCAGTTATGGAGTGTGGTATTCCAAAGATAGAATAACTTTCACCGATAAGATCTCATATCAAAACTGCATTGATAATAACAATTACCAGATTCGACGTAACTATCAATAACAAAAAATATATCAGCTCCTTTTTCGAACTTTCTTAAAATGTTTGAAAAACTGCTGGAACAGTTACATGTACTACCGTGCTCCTCCTGACAATTGGAATACGTATACATGAATATATGCAGAGAGTTTATGAACTTTGATAAATCCCAGGCTACGAAACTTCAACTAGTACCATATTGAAAGATTCTATTGACTGGTAGTTGAAGAAAGATGTTGGAAATGTTATTTGAGGACTAACTTATCAAAAGGGAACATACCCATTTTCCAAAAATGTTCAGAAAGTGAGAAAAACGAATTAGGGTAAGAGCAAAATAGTTTTATTAACTTCTCTGACTACAGAATTGAGCACAAAATCGCAGCAAATCATGGCCCAGAGTGTTTGTGTAAAAAAAAAAAAAAAGAGATATTGCTATCTTAATTTTTGGATATATGACCTTTTGAACAAAAACCTGAATGTCGAAAATTCCAATTTCACCAAAATTCTAATATTTGACCTTCTTATATTCTCTCATTGAAGTACATGAACCTAAAAGTAGTGGATTAAAATTTGAGGATTTTGCACATGTGATCCTTTGGATACTACAGATTCTTTCAGGATATGTTCCCTTTTGTTTAAAATAAAACGTGCAGAGGACGGATTTGTTACCTTTTGATCAAAAAGCCACACTTTACCCTTAAATAAAATAGGATTTTCCACGTTTAGACTGCTTGAGAGTAAGTGATTTAATGAACTTCATCTGAAAGATTTAGAAAATGTCATAAAATGAATTTTTCTAAAAAAATGGATAGGTTCCTTTTTGATAAACTACTCCTCATTTGTGCGAAAGTAAGCGATGATTTCAAAAGCATGACCAAATTCGTTCGCAATCTGTTGTCATAAGTGCCCCAATCATTTTAAATGCGTTCAACAGTTCTAAATCTTCGCGGGGTATATTTCAGCACTTTTTTTTTAACCATGCACATTTGGATTCCTTTTAGTGCAATTCAGGCAATTAAAACACGTAGCTTGAATTGAAGTGCTCAAAACGTGTTTCGAATGTGTACTGAGAATTTTTAGTGTGTGTTCAAGACCACCTTGTTTATCATTAATCGCGGTTTTCGATCAGTAAGATTTAAACAAAACAGACCACATGCATCAGCTTCATGAGCCGAATTTGGCCCCTCGGGTCGTATGTTTCGCACCATTGGATTTTTGAAGTTTTTTTTACTGCAATTTCATGGGGCAGATGTTATCCCCCTGGATAACCTTCGGTCAGGGAAGTCCGTCGTCTTTGGTGACATTCGGGACAAAAAATGAAACTTAATTTAAAAGCATAATCCACATTGTTTAAGTTCAGCTTTGGAATCAGTTTGTTAAATTTTATTAACAAAACTAGCTGACCCAACCACGCGTTGCTGTGGCGAAGTAGTTGGATTACAATATTCTTTTACTCAATATTTTGATAGAATCTAATTTATATTTTTAGTGAATCTTAAAATAGTATAGCTAATTTTAAATAATATGAGATTGATAATGGGCGTGTTAGGCTGAATTAAGTACGTATTGAATTTAGTAAGTACTAACTAAATTTTCAATGGCAAAAGAACTAACTATACTTACGCTCAGTAAATTTTGCAAGCATGACTTCGGCCATAAATCAAAGCAAAAAAACTTTAAAGTGATAGTAAATGTAGAAACTGATGGTAAAATATCGAAAAGTAGAAATTAAGCATAAACCAACACACACTTTTAGAGTTTACACTACATTTTATTCATCTCAGATTTCTCTTTAGTTTGTAATCAATAACTTCTTTACAAAATACATTAACTAAAATAAAAACAAATAAAAATTACATTTATAAATGAGGTAGATAACATTAACTTTGATCCATTGTTTCTATTATTTGAAACCTGAAAATTATCTAAGCACTAAGTGTGCACAATATTCTTGTTTAACCTGTGTTTTGCTAACACGAAGGTGTGATAATTTTCCCACTTGTGAGTGATGGCGATAGATAGTTGCCCATGAGAGAAACACGTATGTTTCAAGTCCAAACCGAAAGTAGACATTATTTGGTCTTGCGATCTATTTATGGTCTTTTGAAAGCTAAAAAAATCTGAAATTGAAGCCTTTCAAATGTGTTTGAAAACTATATATGGATTACGTGGCAACACAAAAATTTCTCCTTTAAACTTTTCCGTCAAAATTGTTGACATTTTGATGAAGAAACGGGTAACGTTACATAATCTAGGTAGGGTTGTGAAAAAGAATAATTGGTGAAACAATTTTTTACCGGAAACCGTCTAGTGGCATTCCTGGTGTATCCAGAGAATTTAAAAATTCAGTTGGAATATTTACGGCTTTGTTTTTATCGACAACTGTATAGCCTTGTTCAGCATCAACGGTTAGCACAATCGGATTATGATTTTTTTTCAGCTGTCAGTAATGGGTCATTATTCACAATAATTGTAGCTAAGAGAGCGTCATTGCACTGTTTTTTCTCGTTGTAAATCAGTGTTAACTAAGTCGGTGACCAATCGATCAGGTGATATCACACCATAATGACTAAACAACAAATTTGAAATTGAAAAGCATAAATCTTCAATTAACACTAAAGCTTCATTATAAATCTTTGGTTTAAAATCTTGAACTTAACATCGGTGTGTTTGTTTAACTCTATGGAGTACATTTTCAAGCATAAAATTTATAAAGTTTCGCTGCAGAAATGATGATTGTGTTGGATATTATGTCGTCAAAATTATCTTAAACAGTTGACGAATACTGTGTCTCGTTATGCAAAACCTGCATTAGAAAATGCAACTCCCAATGATTGTGTGCTACCAATAATTACAATTCGCGAAATGCATCGTGATATGTATTAAACACTCGACAATTAACGGTCCGCTAATATTCCCGTCTGTTCGGGAATGTTTAACGAAAACAAATGCAAAACCAACATTCGTTTTGTTTCGGATGGAGTTTTGGTCCCAATGTATTGGTTTTAATTTCTAATTATGCCCGAGATTGATGAATGTTGTTTTCATTGTTTGCGTGACTTCCATGATTTTTTTGATTTTATTCAACACTATAAAATCAATTAAGAGACGTCCTGAAAAATAATGGGCAGCGAATACGCCCAATTTCTGCCTGTAACGTATCTTGCAAAAAGAATGGAACGTATACCACTAAAAGTGAGAAACCTTCCTAAAATTATCCTGAAGTCTTTCTGAAGAATTCCGAAACTTCTCCGATTCGAAACAATCATTTCTCTGAAATCATTATAGAGAATCGATGTAAGATTAAAAGTAATAGCTCTGTCACATTTTTCGACTCACCAAAAAAGTACCAAAAGCGTTATCGCTACCATAGCCACTGCTAAGATGAACTTGCAAGCATGCGCAAAGTATTCCACTTTCTTGTTACTCTTGGAAAGTTTCGATGTAAGGTTAAAAGTAATAGCTTTGTCACATTTTTCGACTCACCAAGAAAGTACCAAAAGCGTTATCGCTACTATAGCCACTGCTAAGATGAACTTGCAAGCATGCGCAAAGTATTTCACTTGCTTGTTACTCTTGGAAAATTTCGATGTAAGGTTAAAAGTAATAGCTTTGTCACATTTTTCGACTCACCAAGAAAGTACCAAAAGCGTTATCGCTACCATAGCCACTGCTAGGATGAACTTGCAAGCATGCGAAAAGTATTCCACTTGCTATACTCTTGGAAAGTTTCGATGTAAGGTTAAAAGTAATAGCTTTGTCACATTTTTCGACTCACCAAGAAAGTACCAAAAGCGTTATCGCTACCATAGCCACTGCTAAGATGAACTTGCAAGCATGCGCAAAGTATTCCACTTGCTTGTTACTCTTGGAAAGTTTCGATGTAAGGTTAAAAGTAATAGCTTGTCACATTTTTCGACTCACCAAGAAAGTACCAAAAGCGTTATCGCTACCATAGCCACTGCTAAGATGAACTTGCAAGCATGCGCAAAGTATTCCACTTGCTTGTTACTCTTGGAAAGTTTTGGAATCCAGAGACTCACTTCCTCCAATCGGGAGCTACGTCAATCTGAACGGACCACGACGACGATAGTGAAGTCAGTTCTTCACTAAAATTCATTAAATTATCCTTCCTGAAATTATCCTGGAATCTTTTTCAAGAATTCAGTACTATCTTATTCTAAAAGTCAATGGTGTCGCTGGGCCGTCAGGAAAAGCTTAGATAAGTTGAATACAAAGCCTTACCCCACTCTACATTTCCAAGAAAGCTCCAACAATAATTCTGCAAGCATGGCGAAAGGTAAGACCGAATTGCAAGAAAGCACCGTAAATCTAACTCGCCTGCAGTTCCTGCAAAGCTACGGAATCCAAAGGCTCTTTCACTCTCTCTCTGGGAGATTTTAGGCAATGCAAACGGAAGATAATTCACCTGAAGCAGATATACTTAATAAATACGCTCAGTTAATCTTTAAACTGGGAGCTAAAATATTTTTCGCAACAGTGAGAAGTTTGCATTCATGACGTTTGTAGCAATTCAAGGAAACTTTTTAACTCAGATACTTGATTTCCAAATAAAATTGTTGATGACCTGTGAAATCCCAACATGTTCCACGGAAATAATCAGTGACATTTCGAGTTTTTTTTACAATGCATGTAAAATAGCGTGGAACATTTCTAAATAATTTTATTTCTGAGAATCGGGCCAAACACATTAGGTTTTAGACAATGTAAAAAAAAAAAAAAAAATCAGGGTTGTTTTTGGTGGTTCAAGTGCTCTTCGTAGAAAATATATTCGGTAAAATATACTCGCTGACCGTTTTGAAGATGCACTGCAAGATTCTGTACAGAAGGGTCTCTTTCGTGCATGGGGAAACTAAATTATGCCAGATAGCTTCGGCTGCTTATACATCCACTCATTGTGTTATTTCGTTAATTTTGGTGAGATCTCGAACCTCAATTGCGACCTAATAACGACCATTAATACCGTATTTGCCAAAGTATTTAATGGATTTCTCGGAACTGTTAAACTCGATATTTATATGAGCCTCATACGTTTTTAAAAGCAGTGGTGAGTATGGAACTACCCGCCGCTTATCAATTTCAACTTGATTTGTAGAATTTGACATTTACATTGAAAATTGTGGCCTCAGTACTCCTCCTTTCTACGACGACATCGTTGATAACCATCAATATCCGTAACATAGTATCATTTGTAAGTTTTAATTAACCTAAGACTAAAACTTTCGAGGATGAATTAACTTACAGCGCCATCTATTAAGAATTTACAGAACCAAACAACTAATACACATTATTAATGTATCATAAACATTTTATTTGCAATAAAAAATTATAAAAACCATCCTATCTTTTAAATTGGACCAAATTACAAATACGTATGAAATTTGATAAAAATCGGTTCAGTAGTTTCGGAGTAACCCGAACAAACATCGTGACACGAGATTTTTATATATATAGATAACTTTATAATGGGGTCGTTTCCAAAATATTTAAAGTATTTTTTTCAGAAAGAGCATACTTAAAAATATAGAATCTGACCATTCTTTAAATAATTTGTTCACTGTTGCCATTCGGAGAGCACAATATTTAATTCGCTTCTTTATCCACATGTGTTGGCAACAATACGGTTGATAGCAAACGTAGAGTGTAATCTTGAATTCGCTTCTTGATTATGATAACGTGGACTGATGCGCCAACGTACATCATTTGCGACGTCATAAAGACCACGTCTTATTTTTACAATCGGACATTTAAAAACATAATTAAAAATTCAGCGTTAGGAAAATGAAGGTTTTTTTTCTCGATCCATGTTATTTTTATTTATTTATTTATTTATTTATTTTGCTTATTCCATCAATTTCAGTGACTAAAAGTGGAACTTTTGATTGAAGAAAACAACCCCATTGCTATTATTTTTCATTGTTTTTTGGAATCATTTAAAAGCAGATTTCGATTATCATTAAGTTTTCTTGTTGTTTACAATCTATTTTCTTCCTAAAACATGCAGTTTCGTTGTAAATGTGCCTAAGTAAGGAGCAGAAAGAACAACCGCGTGACGCTAGAGAAAATGAGAGAGTGAAGTGACAGTTTAGTGTGAAAAAAAAAAGAAAAGAAAAGATACAAGTTTCACTTCCACCGTGTGTCTTTATTACTATTTTTTTTAAAAAAGAAATTTGATACTTTATGTAAAGGCTGCTTATATTCAAAAGTATCACAATAATTATCAGCCAAAGTTGAAAATTTTAGAAATAAAGGGCAAACATATGCGTAAAAAATGTCACACCCGTTCAGAAAACTGGTGTCAAGCTTTAAATGTGTTGCCTGATTGATGTTTGATTATAAATGCTTGATTGATGTTTGACTAAAACGAGTTCTATCGATTTCAAACTAATATCAAAACAATTTAATAAATGGTTGATACAAATCTTTCTTATTTTTACAACAGCTCTGACGGGTGAAATGCAGTGTGAGAATTCTTAAATTGAATGGCTGCAAAAACCTTGAAATGTCATTAAAATAAAATATTTTATTTTTGTTTTTATTTTTACCGCTGATATTCTTCTGAAAGGCTAAAGTGGTGAAAAGTTTAGGTGGAAAATTTCTTGTGCAATTTGGGACGCTGGCACTTAAAGTTTTCCACTTAAAGTTCCACATTTCCACTTAAAGTTTTGCAAAATCGTCAAAGCAATTTTTTAGGGGCTTGTTGTACATTTCTTTCATTTCTCTTTTGCTGTAAAACCAGAGTATAGTACTTAATCCTATGAACCTTATGCCTGAAAAAATTTTCATGCTGTAAAAAAATTAAAAACAAATCATGGAAACACCGCATGTTACTTACGAGTCGAACCGCAAGTCTTTTCCGTATTATTGATATTTATTCAAGTTACATTCACGGATATAATTAAGATTAAAAATGAAATTAAGGATGCTTGTAATGTAACATTAACGGTCATTTCATTGTCACGTGTGAGACAATCCGACTCAAAATCTCACTAATATTTTGTTATAGATCTTAACATTTTTAACCAAAAGGAGTGAGCACATTTTTTAATGTTTTCATTACATACAAAGATGCCCCTGACACAGCTTTTTTTTCATTAAATACATTTGTTATTTAAAACTTTATTTTCATGCTTCACGTGGGGGACATCCAAAGCCAAATTCTTAAAACCTGCTGCGTGAATTAGTTAATATTTTAGCTTTATTAATATAGCAGTGACGAAAAAAACTGTGGGTTTTGACAGCTAATGCACCCATCTAAAGGAAACATATTGCATTTGTTGACCAATAATAATTTAAACCATTTGAAATATATTATGTATTACAGGGGGTCATTAAGAAAATTACTTGCAACTGAAATCGCATTTCCTTTAAAAGATCCTACCTATTTATCGAATTTGATATATAATAGAGAATAGATTAAATTAAAGTTTTAAAGGAATCTCGCAAAATCAATTTTTGATACTGACCTTATATTTCGGCAGGGTATTTGAGTTGAAAAAGATATCGGAATCCTCCATTTTGGAGAAAACTGTTATTTATTCCTAACAGCAGTTTATTTTCGTTTTTAATCGAGGGGAGGAAACAAGCGAAGGAGACTATCTTTAAATAACAAAGAGCTTATCTTTTAATCAATGCTTACGATTTACTGCCACCTAGCGTGAAAATTCTAAAAGGCTCTCTTTTAGATACTTGTCAATGATAAAATCACACGATTTTGATATGCAAACTAAGGGTGCAAAGTCTGGGAAATTCCCAAGTTTTTCTCCGGGACCAAACCCGATCCCCCCCCCCCCCGCCCCCTGCAGAATTGAAGCTAAAATCGAGAATTTTGATTTAAAATTTCATTTAAAAAATTTTTACGCCAATATTGTCATACGATATAAGTGCCAAAATCTGTGATCGAATAACGCTCTGACATCACGAACAAAGAAACTCGTGCCATAAAATACGTAATGGAATTATTTCATTGTTGAAGATTGTAAAATTCAATATTAAGTTTATTATTTGATAATATTTTTGGCAAGGTTTGATAATACAGAGAAATGCTTCGTTTCGTCAAGACTAACTTTATAATGAAACGAAGCGCAAAAAAAAATTTAAAGATTTTTTGTTAATTGTAAAATAAAGGTGCATATTTACTTGTAACAGAATTCGATAGAACCGAATAACATCAATTGCATCTACGAATAACGCAGCCAGAAATTTTCTTTACGCCACCTAGAAGTAAATTTCTCGCTACGCTACTGGTAGATAGAATTCGACCGAATCGAACACAATCCAGTAGAATATGACAATTAAATAGAATATAGGAACTTTAATTACACGATGATTTCAACGATAAATATTACATTTTTCCAGATATATGTGAATATCAGAAACTCGCGAAATGTAAACACATAAAACATTCTCAGTGTAATTAAATATAGCTAGCAATTAGGATTTTGTTGTTTTATTAAGCAAAAAGTCGGCAAGTTGTCGCGGGCTATAGTTTGGAGACCCCTGTTCTCGGGTAAAAATATTTTCTTTTTTACGTTGACTTTTTTTAACAGTATGACTTGAAGATTCGTATGCCGTTTTCCTTATATATTGTCAGCGAAATATCACTTCACCTCGCCTTCTCGAACGCAGATTTCGGTTTAGTTCAGGGGTGATCGGTAAAAACATTCCCGTGTTTGAAAATGAGACAACCTTAATTCTGGCGTGTATTTAAATGTACGAGAAGTTTTAGAGTTCTCTACGTCACTTGCTGCGCTTGCAAGATTCTTTGCTATTCTTAAACTTTAAAAACTGTTGCTTTTATTGGAAAATGCTGTGGTCATAAGCTTTCTCTCGAAAACAGCGAAATAGAATCTCGTATATCACGTGACGAAGGAAGAGCCAAGTGCCTTCCCCGGTAAATGGAAAATACTAGCAGTGGCGTACTTAGGGGTAAGAAAGAGTTACTTTCGCCAGGGGCGCAACAGCAAGAGTGGCGGCAATTTGCCAATATTATTGCAATATTTTTTTAATTTTTAGTAACATTCTTTTTTTTATGTTTTCGTAGAAAAATTCGTAAAAAGAAGAAGAATTATGCAAGTATGGAGTATTCCCTGTGTCAGCTGAACGCATCTAAGCGGCAATGGCGTATCTGGGAGGAGTAAGGGACTGTTTTCCGCTTTAGATGATCCCTGATGTTTGGAAAGAGGGCGGCCTTTTAACTTTTGATGGGAAAGGAAATATTTTGAAACATATTTCAAATAAGACAAATATATACAACATATTATCTAATAATTTAAAAAGGGAGAAACTCTTCGCCATAAACATTATCAAAGATCGTCTAAAAAACTGATTTTAAAAGACAACTTCAAAAAAAAAATAACTTTGAGGAAGCGCCTCTCCCCCGCCCCCCCTCCTTCCGCCAAGAACATTTAAGATCATAAATTTTGGCTTCAGTTTCGAAACATTTCCGAGGTAAAACCCCCCAAAACTCCTCTGCCTAACATCATCGAAGATCGGAAAAAAATAAAATTTTTCAGCTTCAGTTTCGAAAAGCGTCTAGAGAGAGCCTCGAATCTTTCCACCGCGGAACATCAACTAAAATCGTATAAACTAAGTTTTCGAAATTTAATTTTGAAAATTTCCAAAAAGAACCCCCCGTAGCCCTCTACCCCTAAAATGGTCGAAGATAATCTATATTAGCGTTTTCAATTTCAATTTTGAAAAATTGCCGGGAGAACCTCTCCTCTTTCAACATCTAACATTACCAAACGTAATCTAAAGCTGCGGTTTTTTATTTTTTATTTTTTTTAAAATTAAAGTCTTGATTTTTGTTTACATTGTACATTTAGGTGCTGTTTTAATTCTATTCAAGTGTTTATGTTGAGAGTGCTAACCACACACGCAAGACTATGAATCTGTATTTTCTGCTTTAAAAATTAAAAAAATTAATAAATAAATAAAAAACACAGTAGACATTCTTTACAGTAAACGTTTATTGCTCAAAGCTTGAATTAAAATATTTCAAAACATGAAACATATTTTACATCTAACACAAATATTTATTTAGAAATTTCTGCTAAATAAAATCACAAACCAAAACTTATCTTTTCTGTTGCGATTTTGTGTTCAAAACATGATCTTGAATTTTTTCTTAGTAACGTTAATATCATAGACTATTTGTTGCAGAAACAGACTATAAGAATATTAGTTATGAAGTTAGATTTTCAAATCAGTTAGTATCAGTAGTATTTTGACCTTTTACTTTGATAGAGTTACTCCAAATTCATATGGGTGTTTCTAATTAAAACAGAAGCATATGTAAATCAGTTTTTGGTGAAAGGGCGTAAGTCAAAAATTACAATCGTTCTTCCCCCAAAAAATAAAAGCAAATTCACGTTGAGGAAAATTTCCACATGAAAGAACTTACGTTATGTTAATTGGTTTGTTGTGTTGTAATAGACACAGAAATGCCCTTTTGACACAAATCAATGTATCTATCTTCAAATAAAAATTTGACTTACACCCTTTTAATAAAAAGTGATTCATGTGTGCAAACGTTAAGTTTACACATACTTCAAAGTTGTATTATTATTTTTTAAAGCTCAGTCCTCTTCATTTCAACCATCAGTTGCTTTGAACAATTCGTGTAACAATTCTTCTATTAAACAAGTGCTTGTTTAAGAATGTAAGCATGAAGTCTGGTCATTCATTTCACTTTTTGCGTCCGTAATTTTCTTCAACCTTCATTTTCAAAATTTTTGCACAGGATATTACTCTTATTACAATTTACTTTGTGAAGTTAATTTCCACAATTTTCTTACAATATCTTCTTCAGCGAATGCTAGTTACTAGTTTTTAAAAGTTACTTGAGACAACATTCTTCTCATTAGATGAAGTAGGGAAATGTGGGGGAAGTGAAATAGAGGAGCAAAAAGGAAAATGAAAATATTTTCAAATTTTGCAGCGCCACCTATTTAACAATATTTTAACTATGTTCTTAAACATATAGTTAATTCTAGACAAAAAAATAAAAAAGAACAGCTTTAAAGTTCAAGATAAACAAAAAAATAAAACTTATTTTCCAAATTCGGTTAACATATAACAATAATTTGTGTTTTATCAAAAATAATTTTGTTAGTAAAAAACTATAAAATTTTAGTAATTAACATTTTAATAACCAGCAAAAGCTGGCTATTTTTTTCTTTGCTGTTGCAGCAGTCTCTCGGGAATATCTTCAGCCAGCGTTTGGGTTTCCAGCCATTTCTTCAACTACTAGCTGGATTGCAGGCGTAAATGGATGTGTCTATTACCTTTCAGGAATGGTAGTTTCTCTGATACAGATGTGAGCGTTTTTCTCTTAATTATTTCTACTCAGTTTTTAAAAAATGGCAATTTATTCACTGTAATAATTTAAATAAATCAAAACTATATTCTATCTTTTTTCTCACTCAAAAGTTAATTAATTGATTTATTTTGTTTACAACATAGTTTTTGAGCTTACCATTTTGCTTTTACATTTCCGAACGAAATGAAAACATTTTATCTTCTTTTTGTTATTTCCATAGAAACTCCTTTTGTTTCCACTCATTTACACCTCAATGAAGACAATAAATAAATAAGGCTCTAGTGAAATTATGAAACGCGTGCATCAAAATTCCATCGCTATTTTTCCGTCTCCCCTGCTAGATTCATTCAGACGGAATCGTCTTAACTTGGCCGATTGCCAAATTACATACAATCCGTGGTCAAACAGTACATCAGACAACTTCCCTTGCATTTGCGCAAGCTCTTGTTACTGCTATCAATAGTAATCTAAAGAAATGTTATATGGTTTCTGCTAGTGCTTAAGAACCCTTCTTATTCGTTTCTTCGCAGAACATTCGGTTGGTTCAAAAAATGTTCGATACTCTTTTTCATCATTTTCTTTGTGTGATGTTTTCGTTTTAGCAAAACCTTGTTACAACTATTAACAGTAATCTCAAACAATGCTATACCTTTTCTACAGGTGCTTCAGAATCGTTCTCATTCGTTGCTTTGCCGATCGTTCTGTTTCTTTAAACGAGTTCTTGTTATTCTTTTTCATCAGTTGCTTTAAGCAACGTTCATTGCCTCATTTAATCAAGCTCTTGCTGTTACTATCAACAGTACTCTGAAGGAATGTTATGATCATTTGGCTAGTACTCAAGAACCGATCGCTTTGCAGAACATTCTAGTTATTTGAATAAGTATTTGCAACTCTTTTTCATCAGGCAGGTTTTTTTTCACCATTTGCGATATTGTCACTGCTATCAACAAATATTATATCTGAAGCAAACTTATATCAATTTAGCACGTGATCAAAATTATTTTGCATCATCTGCTCAGCGGAACATTAGTCAACAATTAACAAGCGCTTGCTTTTCTATTGCAAGTTACCTTAGACAACGCTATATTTGCTAATGACTTGATTTTTCATAATTTTCTTCATGGAAAATTCATTCTTGTTGAGTAATTGCTTATTATTCTTCATCAATGGCAGCAAGAAACAATATTTCTTCTCAGCAAGACTTGTTATTTTTTTTTTCTAGAGTCACTTCAAAGAAAGTTTCTTCATTTGAAGTATTTGTTTGAACTACAGAATACATCAGGTAATAGGAAATTAGATTAAAAAATAAATAAAGTAAAATAAAATACAAGGTAAATATGACAACGTTTCAGCAGTTTACAAAGGCAACATCACCACTTTCCACGAACTGTTTCTTATGACTTTTTATTAGGGAATTTATGCACAAGTTTCTTCATTCCACGAAGTCCTTCCTTCTAGTAACTATTTTAATCGTACGAAGTCCTTCTTTCCAGTAATTATTTCATTCAACAGCATTTCTCCCAAGCACTTAATCATATTGAGAAAAGATAAATGATGTGAAAATCTGATAATCATTCTCATTTTTAACGTACAAATCGAGCACATATTAGATGTTCATGATTGCATCAAGCACACGTGGTAAGAGTGTCTTAATACTACATAGCAAAAATAACATGTGTTGTTGATTTTGGAATGCATTAAATACAAATGGTGCTCGTTGCATTTAACTTAATAGATGTGCTTGTTTCATTTTCCACAGCAGCCTTTTGACTTTTTGTCTTTGAGATCGCATAGTTGCATGGTAGAAGCTGACATCTGGAGGTCTTGATAAGTTGACATCGACCTATAAAATAAATATGTGACACATTATTTCATTCAAATGAATTTATTCAATAGCACTGTTTTCGTATGGTTTGTGCTTTGGTTGAGAGTGCACGCTGAAAGTTAAAGAGATAAACAAATACAGTGAAACATCGATTTTACGTTTATCAGGGGACTGGGATAAATAAATGTAAGATTTGGAAAATAGTAAAATACGGGAAATGCATACAAAGCAAAAACCAAATAGAAAAACTAAAGGGAAAAAAATGTGATACTTTTAAAAGATTTATATTTTACGAAAATAATATTATTATGGGACATACCATTTTTGATCATTTTAACAAATTTAGTTGCTAATCCGGGAATTTAGCTTGAAAATAATCCTTAACAGTCCTTAATATAACCGGATGAAGCAGTAGCATTTCTGTTTTCATATATTTAACTTTCAATGGCGGGGATCAGCTTTAAAAAAAAAAAAAGCACAAATGAAACATATTGCTTGTTTTTAGAACATTTTTTCTTTTTTTTTTTCCTTCCCAGGGAAAACGTAAAATGCGGCAAATTCATAAATAACATATTTTTATCCGGGTTAAATGAACATTAGTATACTGAAAAACTGAGGCATGATGAAAAAGTAATAATTGCAATTTCAATTAGAGTTTTTTTAATGACTGATCATGTGTTTTTGAAACAGTTTCATAACAAATGAAACCATGTTCTCCAATGCGTTCCTTTTTCAGTTGGACTCCCCCGTTCCACAGTAGAACCCCTCCCTCCCCTCTTTTAGGTGTAATTTGCATTGTCCTGTTCCATAATTTCCAAAACGAAACAAATTATTATATAATGAAATTGTGTATGTATCATTTTAGTTGTAGAGTAGCATCTTTTATCTGAACAATTGTTAAATCACAAACTACGGCAGGGTGGAAGAACCTTGACCGTAATCAAATAAACAAAATTTCTCAACATCTTTTTATTTAGGAGCACTTTTTTAAAGACTTTTCCCCCACATTATCAACTCAAAAAATGCTGTTTACAATATTTCTTAGAGGAAGCTTACGACTATGAGGGAAACGAAATGAAGAAAAATCTGAGTCGTCACCGACTAATTTCCGACAACGTTCCGGAATTTCCCAGCTTTCCTTAATTTCCTGGGAAAATCAAGTATCTTTGTCAAAAAGTTTCCTGAATTACTACAAGTTACCCAAATGCAGACGTCTCACTATTGTGAAAAATAATTTAAACACCAATTTAAAGATTAACTGAGCTTATTTATTAAATGTATCGCCTTCTACTGAATTCCGTAGAGTAGAAAGAATCGCAGTCGAGTAAGATACTTGGTACGAACTTGTGATTCTGATTTTACTTTGGCCATGGTCCGAATACTTAGTATTTCTCTTGTGAATGTGAAAGGCACCAAGCTGTTATTTTAAACCTATTTAACTTAACTGTAAAGATTCCTTATTTGGTCCAGAAACAAGATTGGCTTTTACCGGTTGGATTTCTGAATTCTGCTGAAAGATCCCATGATAGCTTTAAGAAGATTATTGAGTTTTAGTGAAAACGTTCCTGTTTTTGCAAGATATGTTACTGGCAGAAAATGGGCACATTAGTTGCTTAGAATCTTCCATGAACGTTTTTAAATTGTATTTAGAGTGTGTTTTATCTTTGGACATAAGCTTCTTTGTCTTAAAGATAAATAAGGTTATGGGAAGTTAACTTATTAGAATCCGATTTGGTGCATTCCCTCTATACCTGGAGGAAAAGTAACTTGGTAGCGTCGTAACGTCAGATTAGGATCTTCGTATAGCCTTCAAAATGCTACCAGGTTAGGTTTGCCCCAACTACAGAATCTTCTTACCTAATGAGATTAGATAGCGCACGCAGCACATTAGAACCATCCTTAGCACTCGCTTCCATGAACGTTGTATCACAATCCTAAAAAAAAAGGATTTTTTTTTAATTAAAATAAGATTAAATTTCTTATTAAAGAACAGTAAGTACAGTGCTGGAAAAAAAATTGCATCACCCTCGCATTTTCACAACAATGGGATTATGTGAGAAGTTTTGGTCGGCCAAGTAACGATGAATGTATGTGAAATTCCGCAAAACTTATGAAATAAACATTTAACAGCAGGAATCCGATAATTGTTTACGCAGATCGGGGCTGTTTCCAGGTCAAGCAAACTGCTGATCCCCATGGGCGGATTTATGGGGGGGCAGAGGGGGGCAATGCTCCTCCAGTTTTGGGAGGACTTTATGTAGTAACAACACATCTTCCAAATTTTTTTTTTTTTAAAAATCATTATTATTTTTCTTTTTTTTGAATAGTTCAATGAAAATGAAGAGGATAGTGAATGTCCTATTCTGATGGGAGAAAAAAAAAGAACTTTAAATACAAATAGTACAGCTGTCACTGGGGTGCTGAAAATATGCCTAAATTCACTATTTTGGACTGAAAACCATTTGGGCAAGTATACAAATGAAAATATAGGCTAAACGAGCTATGCATTCAGCTGCAACACTTATAATAATTGACGATTATTTTTAAATTAGAACCTAAAACAAAGGGAGCCCCCCTCCCCTATTTGCGCTAACAGAACGATCTGCTCGTTATGATTTGTTTTCTTTCTTTTCAGAATGTTTATTTTCAATTTGCGTGATTTCGAAAACTAGATATTTTGTGTTGTTAAAGACGATAGATTTTGAAGAACCTTCTGGATTCACACATTCAGATTGGTAAAATTATAAAAATCCTTTAACCGTAAAAACTGACGAACTTTCGTAAAAATTACAAAAATCTGTAGGTAATAGGGCCGGATTTGCCTATAAGATAAACAAGCTATAGCTTAGGGCCACTGCTTTGAAGTAGGTCCATAACTCGCAAAAATGTGCATGATTTGTTCCTTAAAAATGGAAAGTGCTCAAAAAAACTAATTTGATCTTCCAGTGCTAGAAAACCTTGAATATTTGGAAAAGTGTGGCTACAAACCTTAGATTTTAAATTTCTAACAAATGGTAGGGGGAGAAATGCCAAAATATGTCAAACTTAGCTCCTTGCTACATCATCAAAAGTGTAAAAATCATGGTTCTTACGCTTGTAACATATTACTTGAAATAAATTTTCGTGACTCACATGTTTCATATCTTGCTATTTATTTAATCCCGAATGCAGTATTTTGGAATTTCTTTTGTATTGATTGCTTTTATCTTGCTTCTACTGCATATTGTTAATCCGTTTAGACCGGAAAAAATGATACACTACCTCTATTCCTTTTCGTTTTCTGCACTGCTTATAATTAAAAAAAAAAAAGGTTGTTGTAATGAGAGAATTCTATAGTTTATTTTTTCTTTTAAACTTAAAATAGCTGTTTTGTTGCAAAGTTTGAATAATACTGTACAACTGTATAATCTAGTACTTAATTTCAGAGACTGGAAAGTGCAAATGAGGTGCCTTAAATTATTAAATGTTCTAAAATCCTTAAAAAGAATTGTCGCAGTATAACCTACTAGGGCTCTTGTGCCAAAACACCCAATCTAACCAACCAAATCTTGAAAATAATTAGACAAGTCTTTGAAACTCCTAAGCAAAGTGTGCTTCGATTTTATTTCTTATCAAGTGTATAAATTATGAATTGTTCTAATAAGTAGTATGTTACATATTTTCTAAACCTGTACAGCATTTCATTTAAAGTATTAACTTACATCACAAAACACATTTAAATCATAAAACTTAAAAAAAAAAACAAATTATTTGTCTTTTTTTTCCCGAGATTTTTGTTTCTCCAATTAACCCTTATAAGGCTTCAAAATGAAGAATTTTATATCCATTTTACAAAATTTCCTCCGGGGGAGAAACCCCCGGACCCCCTAAAATTGGAGATATTCTTTATCTCACTTAAAAGGGAGCCCTACGTCACTTTCTTGATACCAGTCACCTCTCTTAAGGTCAATTCAAAAAGGACAGCATGAAAATAAACATTAATGAAAACGACACACAACAACAACAAAGAGTAAAAGCCTGGCCTTATGCATCGCAGGAAAACAGACCAAAAAACATGGGGTGGGGGGCAATTTAAAATGTTGCTTAAAAAATCCTGCCCCCCCAGGAACTCAGTCCTAAATCCGCCTATGCTGATCCCATGCTCATTTTTCCATTTCTGAACCTGCGTGTGAGTTTAGAGAAAAACAAATTACTGAACCCCATGTCAATTTAAGTCTAATGGCAGGATAAAGGTTTTTAAATTGTTACTTACCAGTTTTGCTCTATGGCAAGGAGCAGAATCATCCTGGAAAATGATGTTTGGAACTGAAGTAAAGCGATTCCGGATAGTAGAAAGCGATTTCTCCTCCAAAATGCCAATTTACACCTGAGCGTTTACTGTTCCTTGCACAAAGTGAAGCCCACCAACTCCTTGACCAGAAATACATCCCCAAATCATCTGGGATACGGGATGCTTGACTGTGTGTTGAATGCAGTCGGAATGATATTCCTCTCCTTTGCGGCGCGGGTGATGCATTTTTTTTACCACCAATGTAAATGGTTTTACCGCATGCAAGTAGTAATGATTTTTCAAATACATCTATAACACAAGCGCTTAAGGTTCGACTTTGAAATATTGATAAAAGAAAAACCAAGGGACGCATACTACCGAACTAATTGATAGTTCATATGAAATCATGAAATTAGTTTTTCTGCAAAAACAGGACACTTTAAAATCCGCCACAAGCCAGGACCTTAGAGCAGGTATTAAAATGGAGGGAGCAAGTCCGATCATTGACTTAGCAAAAGCTGCCCCAAGGACCCCAAGTCACGTGACTCGAAAACGGCGAGTGGTTGGCTCGTTTTGCGTAAAACTAACGAAAGAAACCTGATTTCTTTCAATGCTTTGCTTTGAAACGTATCATGTGACTTAGGTTCTGGGTTTCATGAATGAAAGTTTTCACTCCCTCCATTTTATCTCTTCTCAATGGCAAGGACTGACGCTGTATCAGACATCGTTAAACGGAAAATAGTCCAACCACGTTTTGCATAGAAAGTTGGCATGCGGCCAGTATAGTGTGACCGGTTAATATAATCCTAAAGCGACCTGTTAAGATAATCAAATGAGTTGGTCTTGCAGGTTGAAGGAGGATGTCCTTGCTCATTTGTTGTGGTAATATCCTTTTGAAATTTGTGAATTAGGTCTGTGATCACGGTCTTTAAAATGAGATGGAAATTCTTAGAAGTAAACTTCTTTGAAGTTACTACAATCATTTCATTACAACGTGGTTAAAATTTGCGAGGTAGATACTGCCTCTTCCCAAACAGCTAACAGACACATCGTCTTTCACCTAGAAACAAGATTTATAAATTTTTATTTAATTCGTGGTGGTACTGTTATATGTGAAAAAAGAGGTTGAAAAGTTTTAATCGTCTTCAAAGCCACTGTTTGTGGTAACAAAGTAAATTATTTTCTGCGATATCAAGAGAAGAATGCTCTTCTTGATAATGTTTCTTTTGTAGATTTCACTGATACTAAGTATTTATGTACTGTGCTTTGTACTTTTTCAAGTATCTTTCTTTCTTTGATGAACCAGATAAGTTTGGTTATGCACTTTTCGTGCTACACAACAATTTAACACCTTTATTAACTCTAAAATTTTAATTGTTCAAAAAGTGGAGGTGGTCCACAAGACTGGTTGATGTTTTATCTTACTTTTGCCAATTTTTCCCCTTGCTCTGTTGTGATGCACGTGGCTCCTGATTTGATAGCCACCGCTCTAAGGTCTGTTTTGTTGGCCACAATCATCAAGGGTATTCTTTGCATTGCCGCTTTCTAGAAAAAAAGTAAACGCATTTTTAATCAAACAAAAATCAATGCTAATCATAAGTGAAAGGGAAAAGCTTACTTGAGTAATCTCTATGAACTATTTCATTTATAGATATAAAACAAACATTTTTTTGCAAATTTTAGAAGGCTCAGAAGTACAAAGAGAAAATATACTGCTAAATTGAATCTTAAACAATTTTGGGCATGAACTTACTAACTTATTAGTAGTACCCACAAGGCAGTGCCCGTGCTAAGAGTTTAATAAACGCCGCCTGCTGAGTCATTGAAGACACTAAAATACTAGAACACTAAAATACTAGAACGAAAAAAAATCCCTTTTTCTCATAAAAGTAAAGAAGTTGATTGAAATACGCAGTACGAACGGAACAAAATGGTATTTCAAAAAAGCGAAAATTCTATATTCATACTACTACTGCTATTTAGGGAAGAGCAAAAACGGTAAAAGTAGTATCGCTGCGGGAAATTTATCAATTTTTAAAAGTCATAAATACATCTATCCAAAATTTTTACTAAATTTATAATTTTGAACAGCATGAATGACTTTTGAACAGCATGAATATAGGGAAGACCGGGGCTAGTAGTGGTATTTTCGTCAATTTTGAGATTACGGTGAGGTTTGAACTGATGCGGAACATTTAGTGCATCGTATCATTAGAGTAAATCATGAGCGATGTATTCTAAAAACAGGTATCAACATTTTAAAGGATTTTCATGACATAAAATGGAATTTGCGTAGCGTCTAAGTTTGTCTCAACTTGCCTCGTAGCGGGACTAGTAGTGACATGCTTGAGGCACTCTGTGATACACAAAAAAAGCGTACAAATAAGTTATAACATGTACAAATTACGTACGAAATGCAATTAAATGGGATATTTTAAGTCAAGAATTAAAAATAATATTCATTTGTAATGCTCTTAACACAAAAAAGGAACACCTTCATGTTTTCAATAACTCTTTAAATGAAATGAAAATAAAATAGTTAAATTGTTAACACCTGTGAACTCTTTTTTATAAATACATTAAAAAACTGTGCTAAGCATGAAAGATAAAACGTAGACTAACACTAATTTTTGGCCGCATTAATCTTTGACTCAGTAACATGTGTAGGCCCACATCCTACAGGCCGATCTATTTTTATAATCACTCATTGTCATCGCTTGTTTCAACATCCGATCTGCTGTTGATGCAAATAAAATAAGATTTCTTTCTTTCTTTTTTTTCTTTTTTTTTTTTCTTTTTTTGGTACATTTGACGTGAGAGCAGTTTTTAAGTGTCATGCATTGTACCTATAGTCTTCTATGGGTTCAGAAATTTTGTATTGCTCCAAGCAAACTAGACATAATCAATGTTTATCATTTTCAGAGCTATCCGAATCTTTCTTCTTCACTTTTTTTTAATAACGTTGGTGTAATTTTTTGTGCACTATTTAGGATTTTCGTACAGTTTAAGTATTGCTTTTCCTTTTTCAATTTGTTACTTGCGTTCTCTAGCTTTTTGTTCTGCTCGAACTTTCTCTTTAGGTGCGATTGTTAGAATGACATGTTTTAAAACATTTACGAGCGGAATGCATGCGTTTTCGATTTCCAGCTTTAGGTAGCGTCTTTTTTCTATAAAACATACTACAATGCTAATGTCAGCTGCTTCGCTCGCGCATGCGCTCCGACATAAATTCAACCACTTCAATGGCGGACGACGAAAATGCAACGGCATTAAACTTTCACATTGAATGGCGAACAAAATTGGATTAAAATTCAACATACTTGTATTTTGGACAAATCCTCAAAATATTGTGTATGTACAGGCATTTAATCATAGTATAACATTTAGGGTTTTTCAACATGTTTAGTGTTTTTGGAGTTAGAATGAAATGTAAGCTGGCTACTACTCATTGCTTAGTTCTCCGCTCTAAACATCTTTCTGTTTCTATGTTGTGTAATAATATATGGTGTTACTTGCTTGTAGTCTCAAGGATTTTTTTGATTTTCCCCAAAAATGTTTATCGTTCACTGTTAAAACTACAGGATGCATTCTGCACCTTTCAGGGGAGAAACGCTTGTTCACCAGCGGCACCCAATACGGAGCCGAATTGGCACCTCTAAATAGGGTGAAAAACAGGCACCTTTTAAAAAATAGGTAGTCGAGGTGCAAAAAAAAGGAACCTTCAGAGAGAGAAACGGCACCCTTACTGTAGATAATCCTCCTCCCCTTCCCCGTATTGTGACCGTTTTTGAATACAGTTGTGTATTTTTTTTTTCTTTTTTTAATAGTTTTCTTTTGATTGATGATATTCTACGTTTTGCATACTTTTCACATTGCATGAATTCAGTACTGGAAATGATTAAAACTTGTAATTACAGCATTTGATCATGTTTCAGAGTTTTCAACATAGTTAAGAAGTGCTCATTGCTTTAATTTATCTGATAGTGCTCTAACTCAGTGTTTCTGGTGTAGGTCTCTTTTGACTCATGGGCCGGTAAAAGCAAATGAAAAACTCTTCGGACCAATGAAATCTTAATCGTTTTCTTACAAATTCATAAAATAAATAATAATAACTCGGGGGCCGTTAAAAACGTGTGAAAAAATTCGGCGTTCTGATGAGTTTTTTTTTTTTTTTTTTTTACAAAGTAACGTTAAAAGTTAATAAAACAATAAAGATCTACCCTTCACTTGGTACCAAAGAGTTGTCACAAATGTGTTATAATTTACAGACGAGTAATTATTTAAATAATGTGAGAAATTATACATTTATTGAAACATGACCGTGTCGAAAATGAAGTATAGAGGTACTTATGAATTATTTACACGAAGAGCCAAAAATATTCTGGGATATTACAGTTACGGAAAAACAAACTCTCTACATAGTATAAAATGAAGTCCCCAAAAAGCGTCTGTGTGTTTGAACTCGCAAAACTCGAGAACTACCCGGCCGATTGCGCTGAAATTTCCACAAATTGTTCCTTTAAGTCCTGAAAAGGTTTGTAGACCAGTTCGAATAAAATTCGATGACTAGTTCTTTTTTTATTCCAATTTATGTCCAATTTTTACATAAATTCTCAAATATGGGGGTGAAAAATTATTTGCATATATTAATATTACATATCGTTAGAAAGGGTAGAATTTTCCGCGTTCTACGAAATTTGTTAGAATGCTCTAACTTTATTACGGCGGGAGTTATTTGCGTTTTTAGCTCGAATTATTTTAGGCTTAGCTGAAATTTAGACACTACTTTCCTCACTAAATAAATCAATAAAAAGTGAAGGAATTGTCCCACAGCTTTCTTTTTGACGCCATTGGAAAAAGCAACCTTTTTTACTCCTGATCTAACTCGACCTATGGTCGAAAAAATAAGCTTTTATCTCGAAAGGAAAAAAAGTTATAAGCCATTTTAAATCAAGTTTAAGAAATCTCGATTCCATTCAAATTGTGAACCATTTTCTTTCGCATTTTAATAACTTAAACTTATTTTATTTCGTATTTCCATGGTTACGCATTTTAAATCCATCTTTTTGGATTTAATTTCTTAAAAGTAATTTAATGTCTGTCGTCATTGTTTGGAAGGAAAATCATGACGGTTTTTTTTATTTATTTATTTTTTACGCCTAATTGTTGAATATCCGTCACTTGACGCAATTTTTATTTTCAAGGTGGACCGGACAAAGCCGGGGAACGTCGCCAGCTAGTCGTTTCATAAACGTTAATCAAGAGTAACAAAATAAAATGCACAAGAAGTTTTTCCATAGTTTAAAAACCAAAAGAAACTTTCAACGGTATCGAGACATTAACCGCTAACAGGAAATGATTCAAACACTTGAATGAAAAAGAGGAAAAAAAAATCCCAGACGAAGAAAGATTTTTTTTTTTTTTTTGCTGTTTACGTTTTCGCATGTGGTTACATCCTACGAAGCACAAGAATCATTTTTTGTTCTGGTCCTCACTTGTTGATTATTGATAGTTTTAGCTGGTTATTTTGGTGATTAAATGCTGCCTATCGAGTACTCAAGAAAATAATGATAGATATTTTTGGTAGCGTTTTGAATAATGGAAATTTCACGACAGTAACAATAAACTGAACCTAAAACGACAGTAACGGTAACTGAAAAGCAGTAAATGCACTTTTAAATACTTTTAACTATGTTTGAAAGCCCTAAAAGCTACAAAGTGATCAAAAGCTGTACTTACTTGTTATTTCGGATAATTAATCCTAGAAAAGTTGTGTTTTAATCCAATAGTGTACTTCATTCAATGTGAAAGACACATAGATGTCCACAACCATTTGTCAGCCATATTGAAGTGGTTGAATGCATGTCTAAGACAAAAGCGCATGCGCAGCAAGTCTTTCTATGATTGCATGTTCTTTTGGCTCCTCTGCTCTATATCCTGGCCAGTATTGCACCTTACAGTACCATATATTCACTCGTCTGGAACCCCTGGACATAACAGTGTTGGCAACACAAAGCTCTTAATAAGTGTCCAGAATAAAAATTCAAAGACGTTCCAATACTCTTAGAGCAGAGACACTAATAAATGTATACATAATTCTTCTCAATAAACTAACTGCGTAGATGTAGTTAATAACAGAAAAGTAAAGGCAAAAAACTTTTCGAAAAAGAAATCTATGTTTGTTTGTATTGTTCGTTCGTTGGTGTTATTGCAAGAAACGAATGAAGTGTCCACGGGTTTACTTTCTATTTTCTCTGATTCCTGTTACCAATGCTTTTCATGGGGTAAAATGGGGGAGGTAAAATGGAGGTAATCTAAGACCTTATAACGGACGTTGCAAAGGATTAGTAAACAAACTGGAAACTTTTCATTCACTACTAAAGTTTTTAAAGTTTTTTTTTTTTTTTTAAGTTATAGTCTAAAATTTTAAAAAGATTTCAGAATAAATTTAGTGAAAAAGGAAAAGGAATTTCCCAACACAATCTCAAGTATCACAGTCAAACCCAGATATAACGTTCTTTTCAAATTATTTGCTTTTGAAATAATTCTCTTCCTTTCCTTGAGAACATTTTCCATTAGAAAATTGAAGTGTAGTATACTTCAAAATAGTACAAAGTACAGGTTGTTTTCTCGACAATAATATCACGCAATAACATAGAAACAGCTTTTACAGAATTCTAGGGGACAAAACCTGATGCTCACTGTTGTTCGCCCACCCCCGGAATTGCGTTCGATCGTTTCCAGATAGGAGATTGCATTACGTGCAGATCGGATGGGCTGCGGTAACGAGGTCGGTGGTAAAGATAAACGTTAAATAATGCAGTTTTAGCAGATTATTTTTCATTTTATATTACTGTTATTTAATGGGCGTTTTTATTTATTTGAGGGCGCTTTTAAATTTTAATGGAATTTTTAGTAGTTTTTCGTGGCTTTATTTATTTATTTGGTTAGGTTCAGATTTTGGTTTTCCCAAGCGTATGTTTCCTTTCCAATTCCAACTCAAAAAGAAAAAAAAAAACTTTTAAGTTGAATACTTGAACGGTGGAAATCCTCAAAATACTGTTATTTGAAATTTTTCTAAATTTTAATATCCACAGTTTCATGCTCACTTACACTGTAAAAAAGAAATCCGAAGCCTTACTGTTAATATCCTTGGAACGTTTCGGGAAGTCACAGGTTTTTACCAATTTCCAGAAAATAAAATAAAATTCTGGAAAATAAATTCATTTGACTTTCTAGAAAAACATTATAGATTACGTATTGTTCAAAGCAATGAAAACACTGTGCTAAGCAAGCTCAGAACACATCAGTGTCTATACACTCTCATCATAACCTAACATTTTATTTTCCAAATTATTTTTAAGTTTCCATCCACTCGACTTTCCAATTGTCTCAGTTCTTCGTCTTCAAAGCTTTCAAACAGAAATCAACTATTGCTATAACAGCTGATATCATCGAGAAATATTAAAATTTACTTAGAACTGGAGCTCGAAGTCCAAAAATTTTATATTTCCATAGAAAATTGACGGAACAGGTACGAATGTTAGCTAATAAAGGAATTTAAAAAATCGTAAGTAGAGTTTAATTTTTGCACAAAGTTCACTGACAGATTCTAACAAATATACTAAGCATGTATATTTTTTATTAAAATGCACACAGCTCTCTGTCGTGATGATCAAAGTAATGAAAAATAAAAAATACTAATAAGTATACTAAGCTCGCATATTTATTAGACTCTGCATTATAATTTAAAGCAAGCATATATGAGTATACTTAAAAATATAGTAAATCTTACAAAATACAATTATGTACATAACCAATTCACTGTCCGTTTCTGTTTCTATGATTTTTACTAAATATGAGTATATTGCTGCCAGGGCCCTATTAAAATACTGGGAAGGCCTAGACCATACCGCTTTCCGGGGGCCCCTGTAATGAAACATTACGATTCTAGCCGTTGGCTAAAGCTGTTTTAGCAATTTGGGGGCCCCCAAAAAAGAGGGGACTGTAGGGCCTAGTTGGTCTATTCAGTAATCAGGCCCTGATTGCTACATTTCTTTTTTGGCTAAATATGAGATTTATTTCTCAGTGGAGTTACATTATATCGCTGTTCCAGTGGAGTATTGACGTAAAGTCAAAATTGATTGAAATGAGTTATTGTAGTCACTGGGTCCAAACGTGGTTACTAGGGTGTCCCAAAAAAAATGAAAGTCGTTTTTTTTAAAACGCATACCCTCTTATTTTTTTCCTTTTATATCAAAACCGTTGTAAAAAAAAGTTTCATGCAATTTGAAGCACAGAAACCCGTGCCGACTTGCGCTTAAAGGCCTAAACGTGTAAATAGCACGTGTATAGCGACGTGATACTTTGCGAAGCTCAAAGCAGCTATAAATAGTGCACAGAAAACAAATGAAAACAGAAAAAAAAATTGTTGGGGGGGGGGGTGCTTAGTCGTGGCAATTTGCAAACTGTCAAACGTGTCAGTACGAATACATTCCGGTCAGCGAGCGCTGTATAGTTCTTTCATAGGGAACGAAACATGGCAGTGGAATTGCAAAGTTCGAAAAAAGAGATATTTTTAATAGGAGTCGCGTAAAACATCAAATTAAGGGCTTGAAATTTCCCTCTAACGGACAAGTTCTGTCTGTTTTGTTCTATGACATTCGAGAAGTAAATTTAACCATCAGTAAAAGTGCAAATCTTGCTATTCGGTAATGCATCATCTTTTGGGAAAAGGCACGCATTCCCACCAAATCGTTGCCAAATTTTGTGAATAAACATAAAAACCTGCATCAAATTTGGAGAGACTTACAAAAAAAAAAAAAAAATGCAAAGAAACTGCAAGAAGTATTCAGGCAGGGTCAACAAGAATTTAAGAGTAATTTAAACAATTTATTCAATATTGCACATGCTGATGCACTTCGGTTAATCAAAATAGAGGAAGGTGGGATTTTCTTGCAACTCCAAAGAGAGCCCGGCCGACGTAGTCACTTTAGATGGAGTGGATAAAAGACTGGCCGACAAAGAGGAAAGGGCTCGACTTTGAGCTGTCAAAGAAGAAAACAGGCGCATTAGATACGATTCCGCTTCAACATCCTCGGAATTGTATGAACCTGTACAAGAAGATTCCTCTTTGAGCTTTAGTGAAAATATTAATTCAGAAGATTTCCCTGAAACATATAAATCAGTACCTGGAACAAGTTTATCAGAACCTGGAACAAGTATATCAGAACCTGGAACAAGTATTCCAGAACCCGGAACAAGTATTATCAGAACCTGGAAGAAGTAAATATGTAATGAGGAACGATTTTATTACTCCAAAGTCAGTTGCTCCATTGGATAGGTGTCCAAGTATACGAGATTATGTGTTTATTCTTGAAGCTACTATTGACACACTTGGGTGTAACATTGATGAATTTCCCATAAGTAAATCTTCAATTCAAAGAATTCGAACCGAAAAGCAGAAGGAGCACGGAGAAAGAATAAAAATTGGCTTTCAGTACGAGGTCCCATATGTAGTGAATTTACCTTGGGATATGAGACTGTTGCCTGCTTTGGGTGCTCAAAAATCAAAAGAAGATCGCTTATCAATAGTTATTTCATATGGATGTGACGGAACAACTCATTGCTGAGTCTAAACTGAATAATTCTACAGGAAAAAAACAAACACAGGCTGTTTGAAAGGCAGTTTTAGATTGGAATCTCGAAGACAAAGTTAAAACTCTCTGTTGTGATACTACAGCTTCCAAAACAGGTCCTTTAAGTGGTTCTTGCACTTTTCTTGAGCAAAACAGTTGATAGCGAAATGCTTTCCCCTTTGCTTGACTCCTTCATATGTATGAACTGATCTACCCCACTAAAATACAGTGCTATGGAGGAGCTGCGGAGTTGTTCCGAACTGTATCCAAATTTGGAAAATTTATTTGGCTTTTACCGTGCTGAACTTACTAATATTACGGTCAGGGCTGACTATCAAGAGTTGATGGAACTGCCTATCATATTTTTAAATGGAAATACAGAAAATGAATTTAAAATAAGACCACCGGGAGCCATGCACCAAGCTCGATGGATGGCTCAAGCAATTTACTCCCTAAAACTATTACTGTTTAGTTCACAACTCAAATTAGATACGAAGGAAAGTCAAGCATTGTTTGATGTCTGCTTGTTTTTAGTGACAATATACATGAAACCATGACTTCAATGCATTTTGGCAGTCAAAGCACCCAAAAAAGATTTCTGCTTTTTGAAACAAGTGTACGAAAATGTGGACTCAATAATCTCAAAAGCTGCTCTACAAAAATTCATCCAGCTTTTATGGTATGGTCAATAATATTTCTCCCTTGATGTGAAAAAGACTGTCTCAATGCTTAGAGCAGTAAACTATGCAGCTGAAAGAGCGGTAAAAATGATGCAGGACTCTCATGGTTTGCTAACAGCTGATGAGGAACAAAAACAGTTTGTGTTACGTTGCGTTCACGAGCACCGGAAGCTCTATCCTGACTGCAAAAAGCAAACATTCAATTAAAAATATGTTCAGTAATGTTTCTTGTAGTTTAACATTGTTGCAAATATCTGCTTTAAATAAATTGATGTTGAGTGTAGTAAGGAATTATACGGTTAGCAATCTTTCCACTGTAGTCGCCGTACAGGATTTCAGGTCCAACTTTGACCTCAAGTCGGCACGGGTTCCCGTTATTTTATTGCAATAAAACTTTTTTCTCATGTTTCTGAGGTAGAATGGAAAAAATTTGGAGGGTATGCACATTCGATTTCAAAAAAAATTTTTCGCCATTATATCTTGGGACACCCTAGTGGTTACCCTACAACCCCTTGAAAAGGACAGGCCGACTTATCCGACATTTTGGTCCCAAGACCACATTGGATCCAACCTCGTTTCTAGTATTTATCAATACGTTATAATATTCGTTGGTTATTATGTAGTGAAACAATTGATGATAAGTTGAGTAAAATGTCAACTAAGGTTAATCTAGAAAGAAAACTTAGTTCACAAATTCAACAAAAATGTATCGAGAAATACTTACTGTAATGAATCTCATTTTCAAACATTTTTTTAAAAATTGTTTTAATTAAATCGACTTCATATACAGAATAAAATAATCAAACAATACTTCTAAAGCTTGGGAATCAGTTTTCTGCAACGAGGCTTTTGTACAAATACTAATTTTGTCGCCCAACACTTTTGAAGCTAAAATGTCGATAAGTCAGCTATTCAGTAAGTTACCGCCATGTAAGTCAGCTATTCATTATATATTCCACTGGAACAGCAATATGCACCACCAACCATTTGTGGCTTCAAGTTTCTACGTGACTGATAACGACGTAACATCGGGGTTTGACTGTTCCTCCACCAAGTGCGATTTTAAGAGAGAAAAACGTGCAATTAGGCATTTCATTTGAGGGAGTTAGAACCAAATAGATAGGTTATGGTTACCCTTCCAGAAGAAGAATTTTCCGCCATCAAGTTGTAGAAGCACGATACCTACAAGACGAAACGCTAATATCAGTTCAGAGCGTTCCATCATTATAAAACCGAGTTCTAATCTTAACTAAGCATCAACAATTTGTCACACGATTAGCTCTTACGCTTGATATTTACAAATTCAAAACAGATCCAAACGTATAAGATTAGCTGTCCCCCCCCCCTATTTTTTCACAATATTAAACGGGAACTTTCCACATTTTTCTTGGAAAACTCCTGTCTTGCTGCAAATAAAATCTGAAAATTGCTAAAATCTATATAAGCACTATTATTTTTTACATATGTGGTGATAATTGTAACAAACGTTTGCTTTGTTTTTATTATTATTCATCACATCAAAACTAGGAAACTTGCACCCTGAGCGTGGGTAGGTTCAAGGCTTCAAACAAAAATGTGAGGGAGTAAGCTAAAAGAAACGGATAAAGCTTGTTTTTACATGCTCTTTCGACCTCCAACTATCTCTATAGTTGGGGCAAACCTAACCTGGCAGCATTGTGAAGGGTACGTAGGTTCTAATCACTGCATTACGACGCTGCCAGGTTAGGTTTGCCTCAACTGTAGTTACTATTTTATCTTTCCATCCAAATGTTCATTTGTTCATCTGCTAAGATTTGATTCTTTATACACTGTAAAAACGATTCAGAAACGTTTCTGGAAAATAATAGGCAGCAGATGTGCCCACTTTCTGCCAGTTACATATCTCGCCAAAATCAGGAAAATTTTCCGCTAAAATTCAGTAACCTTCCTGAAAAATCCAGAAATCTTCTCACTTAAAGCCGTTGTGTCTCTGGAAGTTCAAACTTATCTCTGGTAGGGATAATATTACAGCTTGGCACCTTCCCGATTTATCAAGACAGTGCCAAAAGCAGTACTGCAAGCATGGCCATATCTAAGCTAGAATTGCAAGTAGGTATCAAGCATCTCACTTGCTTGCAATTCTGGCAACGCTACGAAGTCCATACTTATTCGCTCCCTTTGGGAGTTTAATCAGCATGGACGAGCCGTTTACGAACTGAAGCCGATACACCTTATAAATACTCTCAGTTAATCTTTAAACTGGGAGCTAAAAATATTTTTTACAACAGAGAGAAGTCTGCATTCGTGCAACTTGTAGAAATTCAGGAAACTTTTTGTCCTTGATACTTGATATTTCCAGGAAGTGGATAAAAACCACTGAAATCCCGAAAGGTTACACGGAAATAGTCAGTAATGTTTCTGAATTTTTTTACAGTGTACTGTTAAGGTATAGGTGTCATTGGAAATACAAGATTGTAGGTAATATTTTATTGTAGTTAGTGATTGCAATACCGGTATACCGGAATAACGAATACCAGTATTTCGAGCTTTTGTGCAATTTTGAAGTACCGGTATTTGCTGAGGTAAGATACCGGTATTTGTTGAGGTAAGATTCGGTATAAGCTGAAAATAATAAATAATTTTTAGTTTAACTTGTTTGACATGTACTGTTATTTTCAACGTACAGGGTGATTATAATTAAAGTTCCACTTTCAAAACGCTGTAAAAATAAAACCACTGGTCAGAATGACGTCAAACTTCAACAGAATATCATCGAAGAAGGGGGGAACTTGATGGCCGAAGAAAATAAATAGTTAAAATTTTTATCAACAGATGGCGCTGTTAGCATCATAATTTAATAGTGGTCGACTACAAATGACAAATAAACCATAAAATATTACCTAAGGTGTAAACTATACGTTAAAACACCGTATTAATTAGCGTGCACGCGGGTACAGGTGTGACACTGTTAGTTAAGTAAGCCCATCCAACACGGCAAGGTCATATCACATCGTATGGGAAAAATCGGTTTTTAATTGTCCTGAGGCCGAAAACCGCATAAAAAGCATCAGTAAAATTCAAATCGGTCTTTAATTTTCGTGAGACTGGCGCAAAAGATGTTCAGTATGATGCACCCCGTTTTCTGTAACAAGTTGAAATCGAGAAACAGGATGTTCTACGACTGATTGAAGTGTTTCCGGGTCACGTTTAGAATGTGTTGCGCGATGCATCCCTTCAGCTCAGCAAAGTTTGCAATCGGACAAGAGCTTTCAGATAGCCCCATATCCAGAAGTCACACGGGTTAAGATCAGGGGATCGGGACTTCCAGGTCTTTTATTGAGACAGTCATAGTGAACTTCTCAGATGCGAAATGAGGGAAAAAAACGTGTATTTTTCGTTTTTACATCAACTTTAATGAGTCGTGCTCATGACAGGTGTTTTTATTTATATACTCTAACACTTGCAGCGCCATCTATTGCTAAAAATTCCAACTACTTATTTTTCTTCTGCTATACGTTTTCCATCTTCTTCGAGAATATTCCGTTCAAATTTGAAGTCATTCTGACCAGTGGTGTTGTTTTTACAGCGTTTTGAAAGTGTAACTTTAGTTATAATCACCCTGCATATTTCTTTTTTGAAGAGATAGTACCAATATCAATCTATTGTTTTACAAAATCGGCTTCAAAAACACAAATTACCAGAGTATCAAATAAATATAAGTAGAAGAAAGATTACAAAATGATATTTTCATCACTAGATGATGAGATGAATTGCATTTTCATGCGTTTATGTACCCATCTTGTTTTTATTTTTCTCATTTCTATGATCACTCACTTGTCCTTTTGGAAAAGTTAATTTCAAGTGTAATTACGACTGTATTTGTACCATGAACAATTTATTCCAGTTATTAATTGCATCAATACTTTATGATTATGTTTTCAAAAATATTTGTCTCAACTGCACTGAATTTTGAGAAAAACATTTCGTGTTAGTAAAACAAATGGTAATTTGTCGGTCACTGATACTAGTTTAGCGTCCTGTCTCGCTATTTAGCTTCATGCTTAACGACATAATATTTAGCAATTATAGATTACCTAAAAAATTGGCCTAGAGGAAAGATATAATCAACTATAACATATTTTCAGATATTTACACAATTAAAGAATATTCTGAAAGAAAACGAAAACGTTTAAAATAAACTAACAAAAGATCAAATTTAGTTAAGTTCATCGTAAATTTCAAACGAGAGGGTTAATGAAAAACAAACAGAAACCTATCCTGATCAAGAAGAAATCATTGAAGGTAATTTTATTAGTGGAAAAGAACTGTCTCTCGAAGATAAATTACAACTAGCTATAAATAATAATAATAATAATACAACTACGCACAATACAAAACATACACCGCTCACACACCAAAAAAAAAAAGATGTATCCAAAATCAACACGTAAGAGACCAAATAATTTGAAGATGAAGGACTTCAAGACAGTTAGAGGAGGTGTATCTCGCATTATCAACAATACAATCGACCTGCGTGAACTCAGACAGAATTTTCAGCTGCAGGAAATTTGTTCACTAAAATGAGTTTCAGGCTTAGGGACGATTCAATAGATGCATTACAGCTATTGTCGATTTTTAAATGATGCCATTCGTTCCTTCATTTTATATTAGTCAGAATATGTTTTTTTTTTTTTTTTTTTTTTCATAAATAATTCTTTTTTTTTTTTTTTTCACAAAGTAGTGAAATATGGAAACAAAAAAAAGTATGATGCTGATCTTTTTTTTTTTTTTTTTTTGAGAAATTTCTAATACTGGTACTATTACCGGTATTCCGGTATCACGTTTTTTAAATACCGAATATCGGTATTGCATTTTTAGTCCAGTATTGCAACCTAATTGCTGTCGATTAAAAACGGTTGAAATAAATTTAAAAAACAAACAATTAGTACTTACATCAATATCTTCTACCCAATTACGTACATTCAGAAAACTATGTTCACACGTGCAGTCATACAAGAGCATGACACCATCCGCTTTACGGAAATAGGATTTCGTAATGCTTCTAAATCTGCGAAAAAAGAAGCAATATAAGACGTTTTCATTTTGTTAATGATAACACTGATTATGATGATAATAATAATAACGATAACATCAATTACAGATAGTAAAATTTAGAGACATTATTATTGTTATAATGATAATTGTTGTGCTAATAATAACGATATTGATAATGAACGATAACTATTATGCTGCTATTGAAGAAGATGATGATAAGAATAATAATGATAATCATGATGACGTTTAATGATCGTATTTGTTTTGATTTGTGGATGATGATAATAATGATAATATTATTATGAATAATAACCAAAATTTTCTACGGAAACACGAGCTTTCTTTATATAGCACTGTGTTTCAAATATAATTTTAAAACTTTAAACTAAGAACAAAATCGAAAAAAATGAAATTAGAATAATTGCCTAATGTAAATGCTCGAAGAAAAAATAATTAACCCAAATAAATAAATTAATTAAGTAAATAATTTAAATAAAAAGGGCGTCTTAGTTTATTCGTGAGAAAGAATGGGATTTAATAATTTATCAAGAATCAAAGCATGCAATATAATCATTCAATTTAATCTGCTTGTCATACAAAATTTCTGTGAAAAAGCAAAGGAATTTTTATGCTTAGAATTTTTTTCGATGTTTCGTAGGGATAAAATTGTATTAAGTATATTTTTTGTTCCTTTTTACACATTGAACGTATTTAATGTAAGAAATATTGTCAGAGTCCTCCCCCCCCCCAGCCCAACACACACACAAAATGGAAGAGAGATTCATTAGTTGTCCTCAGGATTTAAAACTCGTCACTAACTTTCGGTTGACTTCGGAATGTTGCAGTAATTTTTTCAAATTAGATAAAATAGATGTACCGGAAGTAAATAAAAATGTTGTGAAACACTAATCACTCGCTCACTTTAAGCGGTGTTCGTTAAAAGCGAGTTGTGCTCATTATAAACGAGTTCGACAGCAGTTAATCGTCAAAATGCAGAACGTAGTTTACACTATAAAAATGCTGTATAGTGGTACTACAATCTGTGGTAAAGAAATTTTGATTTTAATCTAGACTATCTGCTATCTTTTCTAGAAAGGGTCTCAGACGAGCATTACAAATAAAATAATGCAAAGTACAAGCTTGGACATGCGCAAATTTGCCGGTAACTTTCATCCGTATCAGACACGGACAAATACTTCACTATTCAGCCGTTTCGATTTTCCTAAAAGCACGCTTTTTACTTCAAAACACGACTGAACACTTGGTTCAAAGATTTTAACTAATTTCCATATTTTTAAAACAAACTTGATTTCAACATCATTGATTGTAACCGAAAAAAAAATCTGTTACCTTTCTTGACCGGCTGTATCCCATAGCTGAACTGCAACATTTCGGCCGTCTACTCGAATAGTTCTCATCAAGAAATCCACACCTGTTTAAAAGAGTTCCAAACATACCATTTTATTATCAGTTAAAATTTAAAGATACAAAGAAAATAATATTTTTAAATATATGTCAGAACAAGATTTCTCAGACATTAAAAAGACGATTAATGAACCCCCCCCCCCCCAGCTGAGTGAAAGGCTTTATGAGACCAGGGGTGATCATCCCCCTTAAGGCGCACCCCGTTCAATAACACGGAGAACCCCCCTCCAAACAAGAAAAATACCCCTCAAAACACCCCCCCTAAAAATTTTAATCGCGTAGTCTGCGCCATTACCCCTCATCCTCCCTCCTCGGAGGGCACCCCTACTTCTCCGAAAGCAATTAAAGTCTTAAAAACGTTTCTAATTCTATAAATAATCAAACTACATTGCTACCCCGTAAGGAAATTCAATCAGTTAATACAGGGGTGCTTATCCCTCTAAGGGCGAGGGCACACACCCCGAATATCGTGGAGACCCCACCCGAATGAGAAAAATACCCTTCAAAACAACACCCTAAAAATTTCAATGGCGCAGCCTGCGCCATGATTCCCCCCCCCCCCCCCCATAGGTGGGCACTCTTGCTTGGGACGTTAAGAGAGGCCCAAGCATACTTAATATTTCTCTCAAGGAAACTCGTGCAAAACTTAACGGAACTCACGCCTGTCTTCCCCCCTCCAGTTACTTCTTCCCAACACTTTCGACGCCTGACTGCAGAGTGAATCAGCATTAAAGATTATAAATACTACGATATTGATAAAGACTATGAACCACTATTAAAGATTGGTTTTGAAGCTTTTACAGTGAAGTTTCACATGTTTTATCCCTGTAGTTACCTCTCCCCAACACTATCGACGCCTGGCTGCAGAGTGAATCACCATTAAAGATTATAAATACTACGATATTGATAAAGGCTACGAACCACTATTAAAGATTGGTTTTGAAGCTTTTACAACTCTTTCGACGCCTGACAGCTGAGTGAATCACAATTCAAGATTATAAATACTACAATATTGATTAAGACTATGAACCACTATTAAAGATTGGTTTTGAAGCTTCTACAACTCTTTCGACGCCTGACTGCTGAGTGAATCACCATAAGATTATAAATACTATGATATTGATAAAGACAATGAACCACTGTTAAAGATTGGTTTTGAAGCTTTTATAACTCTTTCGACGCCTGACTTCTGAGTGAATCACCATTAAAGATTATAAATACTGTGATATTGATAAAGACTATGAACCACTATTAAAGATTGGTTTTGAAGCTTTTACAGTGAAGTTTAACGTGTTTTATCCCTCTAGTTACCTCTTCCCAACACTTTCGACGCCTGACTGCTGAGTGAATCACCATTAAAGATCTTAAATACTACGATATTGATAAAGACTAAAGACTATTAAAGATTTTTTTTGAAGCTTTTACGACTCTTTCGTCGCCGGACTGCTGAGTGAATCACCATAAGATTATAAATACTATGATATTGATAAAGACCACTATTAAAGATTGGTTTTGAAGCTTTTACAGTGAAGTTTCACATGTTTTATCCCTGTAGGTACAGTCATAGAAAAAAAAAACGAAACACTTTTAATTATTCGGCCATTATGCATGCTAGAAAGGAAACAAAGGGGTCATCCGACTTGGTTTAAAGTCTTCTTTAAAACTATGTAGGTAAAATTTTGATAAGGGACCATATACAAAGCAAAACGAGCACCAACTCTTGATTTTTAAATGGGAATCCCTATTTTTTGCTACATAATTACGTTTAGACCGCAAAAAACAGCCGGGGTACGAAATTTCACTGCATTCCGTGCAGAAGAACAGGAGTTATTAACGAAAAACGTTTTAGGGACCGTCACCACATTGAAAACGTTTCTTTCAAGGTAACGGCTTATCAAGTAACGGAATGGAAACAAAGAAAAGAACGAGATTATCCAGCTCAATTCATGATTTTTTGAAATTCTCTCTTTTTTCCGTAATTCGATACTTTTTGGGACGATAATGTTGCGCCAAAAAGCGATTTACGGTCAAAAACTTTTTTTTTGAAAAAAAAGTTAAAATATTTACAGATTTTTCTCTATCAGGATTAACCTAAGAATGACGAACCGGGTTTGACTGGTCCATCGTATAGATCGTTGTTTAGTAAATCGAATAAGGACAAATTAAAATTAATGGAACTTTTTGCCTTTTCTAATATGAACCTATTGGATTGCTTATATAATCTTTCAGCAAATTAGCCTCAAAGAAATGTAAATATCAAACCTTATACCTAGAATCATCATGTGAATATGTTTGATAAATGTATTGCACCTATGTTACAGGTATATTTTGGAATGAATAGAAAGTCTTTTGATGTCAAATGGAATTGCGCGTTTTTAATTTCGCAGAACATCGACAGAAGTTTGGGCCATCGCACACAAAAATATAAAAACTATACCGCACAACGTGGGAAGACGCAGCATTAAATAGATTGGAGACACGAGCGAAGCATGGTTTATTTATTCCGTGAAAATTTGCTCTATATACATAAAATGAACGAAGTATCAATCTGAAAAATAAAACAGAAACAGGAGAATATAAATACCCGTTAATGAGCAAACTGTTCTTACTCGAACTTTATTTGGTAAAAATTTGGTTATATGAATTAACACTGTGAACAAACACGGTAATTGTTCTAGCGGCTTTTTTGTAATAAAAAAAAAAGAGAATTTGTTTCAAATCCAAATTTGATGCGAATTCTTTGATTCTGATGATTCTTTGTTTAGGAAAGATCATAATGCGTGGTAATATTAAAAAAACATAGCACAATTGACGGTTTTAGTTAAACATGTAATGGCTCTTAAAGGCAATTTAGGAAAGTAATGTCCCAATGCTGTTTCTAGCAACGGGATTCGAGATGGTCCAACCCGTAATTTAAAAAGACAAAAGTTATTTTAGCTTAAACAAAGATGAACCGAAATCAGACTTCTTGTCATTTCTCCGATTTTGTAACTTAACACATGAAAACAAAGCTTAGTATTTTCATTAAATTACCGCCCATTAGCTAGGGCTGAAGCAAAAATACATGGTGGTGTATTTCATGTAAAGCTTATTATTATTTGGTATTGTTTCGCGTACTATATACTTGCAAATGAACATTTCCTACAGCCTGAGGCTATCGCACCTATAGCAATATTACACGAAGCATACCCGACAGGCGAGTTCAATTTATCCAGAAACTACAATTTCATCCTTGCTACGGATTTCGCAGACTGGAATCGAAACTAATCGGGCGGGATGCAGAAGTCACCTCATTGAAGCTAAGAGTGCGAATAAACTAGTAGGTAAAGTAAATTTATTTGTTGTATGTTTACGGCATCTCACTGGTGAGATAAATTTTCTTCATCCACCAGTTTTTAGGCACTCTCGGCTTCAATGACATGACACCTGCTTCATTGCTCGGTTAAACCAGGAGTTCGGTGAAGGGCTGTTGTGCTCATTGTTAGGGCAAAAAAGTATTTAAGTTATAATTAAGAATAGACAAAAACTCAACTTAATCTAACACGCAAATTAATGTTTTGTTAAATTTTTGACGAAGTCAAAAAAAAAAAAAAGTTCACAATTTGCTACAACTACTACTTTCGTGCAGGATGAGGCTCAAAGCACGCGGCCCTCTACTGCTACTAAAATTTACTCTCCTACCACACTGAAAATTATTCAAACACTTTACAAATAATAATAATAATAATTCCTAAAAACCAGTAAACTTATCTAAGAGCAAATATTACCTATTGACTCATCTGGATACTGTTAAAGGCGAAACTTAACACTGTCGGCTATTTTTCGAGTGTTTTTTTTCCCGATTTAGACAAGGCAATAATTTTTCCTTTTAGTAAATTATTACCGGGGAAGAGCCATTAATTCTACACTGTCTATTGCAAAAAAAAAAATAATAATAATAATAATAATAATAATTTGAATTTTGTCATTTTGAATTCAAATTATGTTTTTTGCAATCACGAGAGTGTGTATGTAGGCGTGTGTGTTTGTGTGTGGGGGGTATGTGTGTGTGTATTAGCACGTGTGTTTGTGTCTGTGTGCAGGTACGAGTGTGTGGGTAGTTGTGTGTGTGGGGGGGGGGGGGTATGTGCATGCGTGTATAGGCATATGTGTTTGTGTCTGTGTGCAGTCATTAGTTTGTGGGTAGTTGTGTGTATGTGTTTGTGTATGTGTGTAGGTGTATATATATTTATATATGTGTAGGTGCGTGTATGTATGCGTGTAAGTGTAGGATATTGACGAAACCTGGAGACGGTTTTCGCTAGAGGTGCAGTATCGTGAGGACCCGATCGACGGTGATGCTGTGGAGGTTGCTGGTGGGAAAAATCAAAGGAACGAAAAATACAGTCAAATGAAAGCAATAAGCAATCGTGATTGCTCAAAAAAAAAAAAAAAAAAAAACAGAAGTATTTTAGTGTAGCTTTTAAATAAAAAAGTTTTATAAAATATTCTTTAATCAACAATGAAGTAGTGTTTCGCATTATTTACATATTGACGTTTGAATGATATCCACAAAAAACTGACGATTGCAATATTGTGTTGTTCTTCTGCAGAGACAACGAATAAATTTATGCATTTAAAAAATTCATAGTCGTAACTCTTATGTAGAAAATCCACGTTATAATTGGTTTGCTTATTTTGTTGAACATTTTTTTTTCATTTTTTTACGAGGAAACCAACTTTCATAATTTCTGTTTTAAAATAGTATACGGTCCCCTAAAGTGAGAAAAAATGAAATTTTAAGCATAGTGCAAAAACTATTGAATATTTTGAGCTCAAATTTTGGATTCCCGCATAAAAGCTCTTCTAGATTGTTTTTCTGTTAAAATTTAATATGGTTTCAGATCATATTTTTTTCAAAAAATATTAAAATAATTCATAAAAAAACTAAAATTACATTCGAGGTGTTGTAAAGGGCGTTTTTATTATTGGGTCGATTCATATTTTGATATAAAAAAACAATCTTTGCCGTGCCCAATCTAGTTTTTGTGTTATGAGTAAAAATATCAAAATACATTTTAACATTACGAGAGGAATTTTTCAAAACTCGATTCTGAAGTAACGGCTGAATCGAATTAAACAAAACTTTGCGTACAAAGTAAAAAAAGGGTGCTGATCACAAATATGTGATAAAAAAAGGGGGTTCTCATTGAAAAATTTGAAGCTGATGCTCGTTTTAAAATGAAGACGACCCCTTAACGACAATTTTTTAACATAATTATGTAGAACTTTTTATTCCTGAAACAATGACACCTCACACGTGTCTCTAGTGTCAATAGTCTTTGAATACGATCGAGTGTTTCGTTTTTTTTTTCTATGACTGTACCTCTCCCCAACACTTTCGACGCCTGGCTGCTGAGTGAATCGCCATTAAAGATTGTAAATACTACGATATTGATAAAGACTATGAAACAATATTAAAGATTGGTTTTGAAGCTTTTACAACTCTTTCGACGCCTGACTGCTGATTGAATCACCATTAAAGATTCTAAATACTATGATATTGATAAAGACTATGAACCACTATGAAAGATTGGTTTTGAAGCTTTTACAGTGAAGTTTAACATGTTTTATCCCTGTAGTTACCTCTTCCCAACACTTTCGACGCCTGACTGCTGAGTGAATCACCATTAAAGATCTTAAATACTACGATATTGATAAAGACTATAACCACTATTAAAGATTTTTTTTTTTTTTTTTTTGAAGCTTTTACGACTCTTTCGTCGCCGGACTGCTGAGTGAATCACCATAAGATTATAAATACTATGATATTGATAAAGACTATGAACCACTATTAAAGATTGGTTTTGAAGCTTTTACAGTGAAGTTTCACATGTTTTATCCCTGTAGTTACCTCTCCCCAACACTTTCGACGCCTGGCTGCAGAGTGAATCACCATTAAAGATTAAAAATACTACGATATTGATAAAGGCTATGAACCACTATTAAAGATTGGTTTTGAAGCTTTTACAACTCTTTCGACGCCTGACTGCTGAGTGAATCACAATTCAAGATTATAAATACTACAATATTGATTAAGACTATGAACCACTATTAAAGATTGGTTTTGAAGCTTTTACAACTCTTTCGACGCCTGACTGCTGAGTGAATCAGCATTGAAGATTATAAATACTAGGATATTGATAAAGACTATGAACCACTGTTAGAGATTGGTTTAAAAGCTTTTAAAACTCTTTCGACGCCTGACTGCTGAGTGAATCACCATTAAAGATTATAAATACTGTGGTATTGATAAAGACTATGAACCACTATTAAAGATTGGTTTTGACGCTTTTACAACTCTTTCGACACCTGACTGCTGAGTGACTCACAATTCAAGATTACAAATACTATGATATTCATAAAGACTATTAACCACCGTTAAAGATTGGTTTTGAAGCTTTTACAACTCTTTCGACGCCTGACTGCTGAGTGAATCACCATTAAAGATCTTAAATACTACGATATTGATAAAGACTATGAACCACTATTAAACATTGGTTTTGAAGCTTTTACAGTGAAGTTTCACATGTTTTATCCCTGTAGTTACCTCTCCCCAACACTTTCGACGCCTGGCTGCAGAGTGAATCACAATTAAAGATTATAAATACTACGATATTGATAAAGGCTATGAACCACTATTAAAGATTGGTTTTGAAGCTTTCACAACTCTTTCGACGCCTGACTGCTGAATGAATCACCATTAAAGATCTTAAATACTACGATATTGGTAACGACTATGAACCACTATTAAAGATTGGTTTTGAAGCTTTTACAGTGAAGTTTAACATGTTTTATCCCTCTTGTTACCTCTTCCCAACACTTTCGACGCCTGGCTGCTGAGTGAATCACCATTAAAGATTATAAATACTACGATATTGATAAAGGCTATGAACCACTATTAAAGATTGGTTTTGAAGCTTTTACAACTCTTTCGACGCCTGACTGCTGAGTAAATCACAATTCAAGATTACAAATACTATGATATTCATAAAGACTATTAACCACTATTAAAGATTTTTTTTGAAGTTTTTACGACTCTTTCGTCGCCGGACTGCTGAGGGAATCACCATAAGATTATAAATACTATGATATTGATAAAGACTATGAACCACTGTTAGAGATTGATTTTGAAGCTTTTACAGTGAAGTTTCACATGTTTTATCCCTGTAGTTACCTCTCCCCAACACTTTCGACGCCTGGCTGCAGAGTGAATCACCATTAAAGATTATAAATACTACGATATTGATAAAGGCTATGAACCACTATTAAAGATTGGTTTTGAAGCTTTTACAACTCTTTTGACGCCTGACTGCTGAGTGACTCACAATTCAAGATTACAAATACTACAATATTGATTAAGACTATGAACCACTATTAAAGATTGGTTTTGAAGCTTTTACTACTCTTTTGACGCCTGACTGCTGAGTGAATCACCATTGAAGATTATAAATACTATGATATTGATAAAGACTATGAACCACTGTTAGAGATTGATTTTGAAGCTTTAAAACTCTTTCGACGCCTGACTGCTGAGTGAATCACCATTAAAGATTATAAATACTGTGATATTGATAAAGACTATGAACCACTATTAAAGATTGGTTTTGAAGCTTTTACAACTCCTTCGACACCTGACTGCTGAGTGAATCACAATTCAAGATTACAAATACTATGATATTCATAAAGACTATGAACCACCGTTAAAGATTGGTTTTGAAGCTTTTACAACTCTTTCGACGCCTGACTGCTGAGTGAATCACCATTAAAGATTATAAATACTATGATATTGATAAAGACTATGAACCATGATTAAAGATTGGTTTTGAAGCTTTTACAGTGAAATTTAACATGTTTTATCCCTCTAGTTACCTCTTTCCAACACCTTCGACGCCTGACTGCTGAGTGAATCACCATTAAAAATTATAAATACTACGATATTGATTAAGACTATGAATCACTATTAAAGATTGGTTTTGAAGCTTTTACAACTCTTTGGACGCCTGACTGCTGAGTGAATCACCATAAGAGTATAAATACTATGATATTGATAACGACTATGAACCACTATTAAAGATTGGTTTTGAAGCTTTTACAGTGAAGTTTA